>NC_134950.1:43581530-43881530 GCF_965638725.1 Aptenodytes patagonicus
TGAAAATGTAAAATATCTACTTGACCAAGTAATACACTAAATGAGAAAAAACTATCAGACAATCCCTAAAACCATATACTGGATTAGACTTGTAGATAATTACACAAATGTTTTCTCTAAAAAGGCAAATGTGCTTTTTTAGAATGAATAATATGCACACATTTTAAAACATGGTAGCTCTTGTCCCATTGCTCGGTGACATTACTCAAAACGTCGCTCTGCTTTGCCATCACCTCTGCAGGAATGCAGTGCATTGTCAGGGACTGACATTAGCCGGCCTCCAAAGTAGCTGCCTGCCCTGATGTGTCAAATCACTGTCTGCCAAGTACAGCGCTACAGTCATTGAGCAACAGCCAGTTGATCTGTCAAGCTCATGATCAGAGGAACGGCTCACGGCAGTCCCAAAGCAGTAGAAGAAATTTCTGTTAGTGACAGGTACAGCCCTGACGACCATTTTGAGCAAGAACTGCCAAGTGACTATTATGCCACTAAGCTAGAGAGCGGCTTCCAGAAGATGAGGATGCTTCAAAACAAACGGGAATGTGGCTGCACAGCAAGCTCATGGCCTTGCCTGCTGCAATAAAGAAAATCAAGGAATCGGCGCCTGGGCATCGCTATCTGCCACCCCCACATCTCTGCCTCAGAGTTGTCTTAGACATCTGTGTTCATGGGGGAATAAGCCTAACGCAAACCCCAGTATCACTCTTTCCTTGGTAACTGTCTTATGTGAATAACCTTCCATTTCATACTCTGCAAAATTCATGCATACTGCAAAATTAATCAGATTTTTAGTAAGACATTTTTGAAAGAAATCCACGTCAACAATAACCTTTAAAATGAATCAGTGGAACAACAGCTCTCTCAGGTAGCCAAATTCTTGAGGTGCTCTAGTAACAGAGCTACTACAGGGCACAGCTGGAACTATGTGGCCACTTTCCTTGTGCTATTTTTTTGCCTTCCCACCATCCATTTTCTTTTGCATAGTGTCCTAATTGCTCTGGGCTTTACTTTTTGAAGGTTTTCCTCCCCGTTCTCTTTTGTCTCCTACTTTTTCTCCTATCCTATTATCTTTTACCTCTTCCTCATCAGGGATCAATTTGCAAATTGGAGCAGGTTCAGCAGAGGGCCACAAAGATGATTAGAGACCTGGATCGCATGATGTATGAGGAGAAGCTGAGACCTGTGTTCATCATGGAGAAGAGATGGCTCGATGAAGGTCTAATTATAGTCTTCAGCTACTTGAAGATGTGTTATAGAGACTAAGGTGGCAGATTCTTGGAGGTGTGGAGTGAAACGAGCGGCAGTGGCCAAAGTTACAGCAGTAAAAATTCCAGATGGATCTAAGGAAAAATATTTTCACCATGAGAGTGGTTAAACCTGCAACAGGTGCCTAGAGAACCCTTAGGGTCTCCATCCTTGGAGATACTCAAAACTACTAGACAGGGCCCTCAGTAACCTGATCTATCTTTGAAGCTAGCCCTGATTTGAGTGGGAAGCTGGACTCCAACCTAAATTATTCTGTGATTCTGTCTTCAAATCTCTTTGGTCTGCTAGTCTCCATTTTCTTAAGGCCGCCTTCTCAAGTAAGCTTCCCTTTAACCCACCCCACTCAAGCCTTCTGCCCTACCTGGTCAGCCATCAGCAACACTGGCCCCAAAGTGAGACCATGCTTTTGATTTATGTGCAGCCTTTCCTCTCTGCAATTTTTCATCATGCTCTCCCACAGCCAGTTATCTTTGAACTGGAAGAAGTTACTTCAGCTCTCAGCTGCTCTGCAGGTAGTGGCTGGAAGAAATCTATTGAACAACAAGAAAACTGCTGAGTCACACCCAGCTTGTCGCGTACGAGGTGGAGCCCACCCGTCCAGGTTGCATCCAGATGCTGTGCAGCTATTTCACTGGTTGATATTTGAAAGCCAGATTTAGAAATATGACTCTTAACATCCAATTTAGTATAATGACAAGAATAGCAAAATCCTGATAACAAGCCATAAAAATGTAACAAGGATATTAAGACACATTTGTTCTCATCCAAGTGTATCACTAAGGCAAAGTGTACAAAAACCAGACTATTAATTGCATAGGTTTAACCTTGCCTGCCAGAGCAAAACTTCTGTGCTCCATTTAAAGACTGAATGGCATTTAAAAATAAAAAATCAAAGTAGCAAATATCTGACAACTGCATGGTAGCCATAGTCAGTAGTATATTGTTTCTTGAAAGGCAAGTTATGAATAGCAGTTTTGGCAAGAGTCTGGCTTTGACTAACAACAACGATATTAACTTGCTGTTATAGCACACCGGGGCAAACTTAAGGCTATTTGCTAATTGTAAGGACACAGAGAAACCTAACAAGCTGATGCTTCCTGAAGGAGTTAGCCCAGAATAGAAACTGCTTAGAATGATAAAAATATTAAATTATAGCACTTAGAAATATCATTGGCCAGACAGATCCCTCAGGCATGGCAGCCAAAGTCTTCAAGGACTAAGTAGCCCATGTACTTTTGACCTCGTGGCTTCCCACTTCGTGGGAGTGACCCTCCACTCATCTATGCAGTGGAGAATACAAATGAAGATAAACAGAAACCAGCATGGACTACTTCTTTGAAAAGAGAAACACCAAACATCTGTGAAGGAGTCCCATGGGACTCCCACTGCTCAAAGAAACTGTCAGGTTGACTGAGACAGCCAGAGGAAAGAGACTCAGCGGTGTAGAGGACTTCTCCACCGAGCAGCCACACTTTGATGGCATGTGCCAGGAGGGAGCTGACAAAGATCTCCCAAGACTTTGTGGACCCTCAGATGGGGAGCGTGTGAGTGTGATGAGACCTGGGGAGAAGCCAGAGCCCCCAGCCCTTCCGCCAGGCTCCCAGGACAGCTTTCCTGGGTGTCACGCTCATGAGGGGGAGTATGTCTGCCACACTGTACTGTGGCAGGGCGTGAAGGCAAAGAAAGGCAGAGGCAGGTGTTCGTGAGGCACAAAGATGTCTGTAGGACAGTCTGATGATTATTGTTCAGCTGGCTGTGTGGGTGAAGGGAAGGCTATGCAGAGGAGGGGTTCAACCCAACCTCAGCTCCGAGGTGGTCAGAAAGCACCTGCACAGAACAGCCACGCTGTGCACCTACCTCTGCCAGCAGCTGCCTACAGCCTTCTGAGGCTGAGCGCATCAGCCGGGATCAAACTCCAGTGCAGAGGAGCCATGCAGCATCTGCCAGAGCCTTCTGCAACCACAGGCACAGGCCACGGCTGCTGGGAGGCAACGCCACAGCACATCCCTAAACGCTGCCGCTCTGCAGCTCCAGGCCCCCTCACCGGGGCTGTCCAACCCTAGGAGGCTGGGGTGAAGCCGAGCCACAAAAGGACAGTTTCCTTTGTTTCCTTGTCATTCTCCTACTTAGCTTGTAAACAATGATGTCAACCCTGAGAATGGTTTGTGCTGTATTTAAGGAAGGGGACAGTGGTGACCTCCATATAAGCCATCCATGAGTTCTTTGACAGTGATGCATTTTGGCTAGACTGAAGTAGGCTAGATATGGACAGCTGGTGGAGAATTACATGCTCTTTCATGCAAAAAACAGCATGCTGCTTCTGAATACACTGCTATGTAGGCTTTGTGAGTATTACACTTCTTGACGCTTCTTAACATTATCCAGTATGTGGGTTCCATTGAAACAGGCTTTACAAAAATTAATAAATACAATGATAAATGTAAAAACTAACAACAGCAGCATAACACAAACTCTCTTTCCCTTCCCAGCTTCACTATTTGTTTTCTGTGTCAATTTAAAAGACCTTTTCAATTAACTACTCAGAAAATACTCACTATTTTTGTGAACCGGCTCAACTGTGTCGGTCATCAAAGATGGAAAGGAAACAAGTACAACCCTAAACTGGTGTATTAGGTGTGCTCTGATGTACGAAGAGAAGTAAAGGATTACAGCAATTACACCAGACTCGATGATGGAAACGTAACAGAAAATTGATATCATGATCTGCAACAACAAACACTAGAAAGCAGGTTAGTAGGTAAACTAAAGAGAGCTCCCAGCTATTACAGAAATAAAAATACCATCTGGAACAAAGCAACAATTTCCTGTGGCATTTTTCATAGCATGTTTTACTAAGCCAGCTAAATCAAAGGTTTTAGAAAACAATTGTGTGAGAACAATTAGGAGAGGAAGATAAGGTTCAGGTAATATTTGAAGAAAAGCAGGGAAAACCCAAGTTATTTAGGAAGGCTATCGCAATTAAAAGGGAGAAAAAGAAAAGGCTCTACACTACTAGTCTCAAACAGCCTCAAGAGAGGCTGCAGAGCCTGAAGCTGGATGAAAGAAGAGCTTCAATCATAGAATCATAGAATCATTAAGGTTGGAAAAGACCTCTAAGATCATCGAGTCCAACCATCAATCCAACACCACCATGCCCACTAAACCATGTCCCTAAGCACCTCATCTACACGTCTTTTAAATACCTCCAGGGATGGGGACTCAACCACTTCCCTGGGCAGCCTGGTCCAATGTTTAACCACTCTTTCAGTAAAGACATTTTTCCTCATGTCCAATCTAAACCTCCCCTGGCGCAACTTGAGGCCATTTCCTCTCGTCTTATCGCTAGTCACTTGGGAGAAGAGACCGACCCCCACCTCGCTACAACCTCCTTTCAGGTAGTTGTAGAGAGCGATGAGGTCTCCCCTGAGCCTCCTTTTCTCCAGACTAAACAGTCCCGGTTCCCTCAGCCGCTCCTCATAAGACTTGTTCTCCAGACCCCTCACCAGCCTCGTTGCCCTTCTCTGGACACGCTCCAGCACCTCAACGTCCTTCTTGTAGTGAGGGGCCCAAAACTGAACACAGTATTCAAGGTGCGGCCTCACCAGTGCCGAGTACAGGGGGACAATCACTGCCCTACTCCTGCTGGCCACACTATTTCTGATACAGGCCAGGATGCCATTGGCCTTCTTGGCCACCTGGGCACACTGCCGGCTCATGTTCAGCTGGCTGTCAACCAGCACCCCCAGGTCCTTTTCTGACAGGCAGCTTTCCAGCCACTCTTCCCCAAGCCTGTAGCATTGCAAGGGTTAGAAGGGCCATGAAGAAATTGATAGTAACCTTTACGTTTTGGTCAAGGCTAGAAAGTAGTGTTTCAAGTGGTTTCTGGAATTAATAGATTAAAACTTTTTCACCCACACCAGCATTACTTACTGTAATAGGACTTTGAGGTTTGGAGCTGGGGCTTTTTGAGGGTAAGTAAACATACGTACATGTGAATCCAGAGACAGTCCCTGCCCCAGAGACTTCCCAGTCTAGACATAAGGCATGAATCCCGATGTGGAAAGCAGATAGGGAGTGGAAGATGTTTTGTTGACAAAAACAGTTGTGAAATAGATGGCACTGGGAGAGGGCAGGAGAATTGGTGATTGAAAAGTGGAAAAAAAAAGTTTGCCAATATACCTGTGACCAGATCAGGAAAAGACTCAAAGAATGAGGGAGTGGGAGAAGTGTGTATGAGAGGTATGTAAAGGAACTACAGGGAACTTCTCACCCTGGAGAAAATGTTTATGTAAACAGCAAATGAAACCATGGAGCCTCATTTTTATTGTTCTGCCTCATGAGGCTGTATCTGTATGGGAGGGAGAGGAAGAACAGTGCCAGAACTAAACATGCATGATAGCAGTTAAGACACTGATTTTTCCTCATTACGCTGTCAGATTATGAAGTTATGAGACTTATTTATTGACAGATTTAGTTCCTGGTAATTATTAATGGGGTTTATTGAAACCACCACCACAACTGAAGACCACTGTACTACATACTGTGTAAACACAGAAAGGCATTTCCTGACACTAAGTAGAGGGCAATAATAATAATAATAATAATAATAAATATAGTAAGTGGCAATGAAAAATGAAATAAAGTCCTCTATACCTCAGTAACACATGACCATTCAAGTTTTGTCAGCTAACTGCTGCTGAGAGTCACAGTAGGGACAAGTCTTGAAAAGGGATTTTGAGGAGGAAGATGAATTTCAGGAGATTCCAGTTATTTAATGTGAAGTCATGCCTCTGAAATTCTGTCAGGAATTATTACTGAAAGTTAGGCTTTATTCATTTGTTATCTCTCCACTAATTCCCTTTCACTTGGTCTGTCATCATAAATCTGTCTGTTTAATTTTTGGTGATTATATATGTATACACACACACACACATATGCAAACTGTCTCTCAGGCTTACTCTAAGATTTCTGACTAGATGTTTATCTACCTGATATCAGATTTTTTTTTCCAAGGCCTTTGGGTAAGATCAGATCAACTTTTGATAGATCTAAGGTTCAAAGCTCTGTACTTGCAGATAGAGTAGAAAGAGGAAAACTTTTTTTTTTTTTGCAAGTTTTTCAACTTTTCCTTCTTTCTGTTAGCTTTAAATATGCCAACTCTATGACCAGAATTATTATGTTCTGATTTATTGTTTTCTTTTGCTGGGAGCAGGATTTGTTTGACTTCAGTTACACCACTTTTACTGGTGTTCTGGTCAGCTTCATCCCTTTATCAGCATCCAAAAGAAAGAAGAGAAATCTCTTTGAAATTCTTCTACTGGCATGCAAGACCTAAAAAAATGGTTGAGGGACATTAGTCTCGAAACTGTGGGTGAGGGAAAGGACTGCTGGCACAGAAACCCCTCTTCCAGGTCTTTTCCAGGAAAGCTCCGGTGAAGACTCATAGCTACGCTCTCCCTCTGATGCTAGTAACACCTGAAACTCCTCCACGAAGCAAAAGGCTCAGGAAAATAACATTGGCTTGTCTAACGTCCCTCAGGAGGCTTTCCCTTTGAATTCCCTGCCGCTGGCCAGGAGGAGACCACAATCTGTCTGTATCTCTTGGTACCGAGGTGGGTAGTCACCCCAAGAGGCAACTTGTGACTTCCCTCTCCTGATGCAGGAGAGGATCCAAGCACAGAGGAGTGCCCGGAGAGGACTCCATTGCCACTTTCTTCCCTACTTCACTATTTATGTGGTAGGGAAAAAAAAGTAGAAGTTAAAGAAACTGCACAACGGTTACAGGATGTCCTGTTGCATTTATCTAGGGATGCAGGCGAATGACTCACCCAAAATATTTGATGATAGGAAACTATTATGTTTTTCTTTCTTTCTCACATTTCTTCCTGAAAATATCAAGCATTCAAACTCTGAAACATGGTTAAAGGCAACATCTTAAAGCTATATGAATTCAAGGAAAGAATAAGGAAACTAAGTCTGTCTTTGAAAGCTTAACATAGTCCAGAAAAAATCACGTGACAAAAACGTACCTGCCCATCTCTGAAAGCTGTGTTACAAGAAAGCAAACGGTATCATCCAGGTCACTGAAAAAAGTCCTGCCCAGAGCATATTCTTTGACATGGATTATATACTGAGTTTATTATACTGATCTTTTTTTTTTCAATAAAGAGATGTCCATGAATGGTTAGTCATGCCAGCCACAATTCACACCAGCATTAACGACCTTAAAGTGTTCCCAGTTTGTGTTTTATGGAACCCAGTGCAAGGTTACTCACCTATGAGTGTCCAGGCTGTAGATTGCTGGCACGTGGCCTGTGGACAGCCGTGGGGACGCTTGGTGTCTGCTTCCTCCCTTTGTCACATCTCCTCTGGACCAGCCTGGGAAGGGGGAAACCTGGATCCCAGTCCCTGCTCCAAGGGACATATAAAGTAAATGGAGATCGGTTATAAAGCCTGGTTGTGCATGGCCCTGTACGTACCTGTCCAAAAGAGTCAGCAGTCCAGCACAGACCAGGAAAGGAAGTACAATTATCCTCATTTCATACAGAAAAAAATGGAGGAACTGTTACAGTGAGTTTCCTAAAGCCGTGTGGGAAATCTGTGAGAATGGAGCCTATTTCCATTGAGTACCAGTGTAATAGCCTGAGCACTGAGCATTTAAGGAAGAAGAGCCTACGAGCCCTTTATTAAAGGTACACAGAGAACAAGCTGTGTGTAAGCTGTGAGAATATCCAACACACATTGCTGTAGGCTGACTATCAGCACACACTTTTGGACCTGTAAAGGAAAAAAAAATCATAAACGTGGCTGATTGGGGATGAGAGCAAAGACTGTTAGAGGATATTTCATAGAATCATAGAATCATAGAATCATTGTTGTGGTTTAATCTCAGTCGGCAACTAAGCACCACGCAGCCGCTCGCTCACTCCCCCCCCACCTGGTGGGATGGGGGAGAGAATTGGAAGAGCACAAGTGAGAAAAAACTCGTGGGTTGAGATAAAAAACAGTTTAATAATTGAAATAAAATGATAATAATAATAATATGATAATAATAATAATACACAAAGCAAGTGATGCACAGTGCAATTGCTCACCACCCGTTGACCGATGCCCAGCCAGTCCCCGAGCAGCAGCCCCCCCGGCCAGCTTTCCCCAGTTTATATACTGAGCATGACGTCACATGGTATGGAATGTCCCTTTGACCAGTTTGGCTGTGCCCCCTCCCAGCTTCTTGTGCACCTCCAGCCTTCTCAGTCGGTAGAGCATGGGAAGCTGAAAAGACCTTGACTAGTGTAAGCATTACCTAGCAACAACTAAAACATCGGTGTGTTATCAACATTGTTCTCATCCTAAATCCAAAACACTGTACCAGCTACTAGGAAGGAAATTAACTCTATCCCTGCCGAAACCAGGACAATCATAGAATCATAGAATAGAATAGTTTGGGTTGGAAGGGACCTCTAAAGGTCATCTAGTCCAACCCCCCTGCCATGAGCAGGGACATCTTCAACTAGATCAGCTTGCTCAGAGCCCCGTCCAGCCTGACCTGGAATGTTTCCAGGGATGGGGCATCCACCACCTCTCTGGGAAACCTGTGCCAGTGTTTCACAACCCTCAGCGTAAAAAATTCTTCCTTCTATCTAGTCTAAATCTACCCCCCTTTAGTTTAAAGCCATTCCCCCTTGTCCTGTTGCAACAGGCCCTGCTAAAATTTTACCGCCATCTTTTTTATATGCCCGCTTTAAGTACTGATAGGCTGCAATAAGGTCTCCCTGGAGCCTTCTCTTCTCTAGGCTGAACAACCCCAACTCTATCAGCCTTTCTTCATAGGAGAGGTGTTCCATCCCCCTGATAATTTTCGTGGCCCTCTTCTGGACCCGCTCCAACAGGTCCATGTCTTTCTTATGCTGAGGGCTCCAGAGCTAGGAACCAATTTTTTATGTGGTCATGTCTAAGAAGCAGCCAAGAAACAGTAGGCATGTTAACCCAGGAGGAGTGAATAAAGGGTCAGAATGACCATCAGATGATTTTATTTACCTTCAGGATTTAAGACTGTCTTGCTTCATATTTTCTCAGCAACCACAAAGCTAGAAGTTTACATGTGATTTTTTCATTGTGTTAATGAAGTCAAGATTATCATGTGGTTCCTCGATTACCATCAGCCAGAGAATTAAGAAAACATCAGATCCCATGACATTCATGAGATTGTGAGAGTTGATAGCCAGAGGACTGGCTTTAAGCACACAGAATTATCTCTACATGCTAAGCTTATTTTTGGTACTTAGCGGTCAGCTATTTCTGGGTAAACTTTCTACCTCTCTTTTTCTTATAAGAAGGATTTTTTCAATGCTATGCAATAGAGAAACAGATAGGAAATGGCAGTTCCTGTCCCAGGGACAAGGCAGAAAAAAAAGGTGGGAGGCAGAAGAAGAACAATTTAAGCAGCTAACAACTTGGCCAGACACCGAGCTCTGTTTTGACTTTCAATTCAGAGCTTTGGACCCCAGCACCATTTACATAGAAGATACTGTTTTATAAAAGTCCACTGGGTTATGCAAAGCAAGGCATAACTAAAGGCAGTCTAAGAATATCATACTTAAAACTCACAAAGTCCGTGTCTTAAAAAGTCCTTTTATGGGCCTTTTCCAAAATAATAGCTCCCTCAGGCTCAAATGCCTCATACCCAAGTAAAGTTTTTGTTTAATTCATGAAGAAGTTGATTTGTCTGCTAGATTGTTTCCCATGGATCAGCCTGTTCACAAACACAAAACATATCGGCATCCAGCTGGGTGTTACTGCTGCCAATTTCAAGACAATAAACAGTTCAGTACAGAGCAAAATTCAAAACTTTTATTCCACAGAGCAATAAAAGCAGTAGACATTGCCTACTGACACACTGCCAGAGTAAATATTACCTACTGTGTAAGTTTCCGTTCAGAGCTTTCATCAGGTCAAAGTACAAACACAGACATTATCAAGCTTTACACTGCATTAAAAGAGTATTTATGAATGATTGAAAAACATTTTAATTACATTTTCAAACATGTTACTCATTGCATCTTAACGAGCTACAATCTCCCTCAACAGCAGGGTGTAACAGGTTGGTGCTGTTCTCCTGAAGATAGGGGATTTTTGGGGGCTGAAGCCTTCACGGAAGAGTTAAATGGCTTCCGTGGCATTTCTGGCACCCCAAGACAGGTCTCCCCAGCACATAAAAAACAAGGGAAAGTGTCTGAGTTCAGCACATCTACAACGTGGCCCCTGGCAGCAGCCAAGCCAGGAGCAGGGTTTTGAGCTCACCGTTATTATTGGGTTGTTGTTTGCTTTATTAATACACCCAACTACCACAGAAAGGAGGATGTGTTGGTCGTATGCAGTAAGTGGACCAGTGGTAGGTTAGGTTAGGGAGCTGTCTCCTAGTGTTGGTGGAAACGCTACAAATAGACTTGCTAGAAATCAAATAAATGTGCTAGAAATAGGAGCACATTTGTATATTTTTTCCTTAAAAATAAACCCAGTATGTTCTAACCTTGTCATGTTTAACAAAAAGTCGGTTTGGCTCTTTTGGCACCTTCAGTAAAGCCACGTACCAGTTCATAGCTTCATCTTGCAGTCGGAGCGAGATGTCCTGTGTGGAAATACATCCAGGCGGCGATCAACAGACCTGGTTCTGTCCTGAGCTCCAGTATGGCCATTTCTTCTCCCCCCACGTTGGCAGTTAAATGGAGGATGCTTTTGCTATTTGAGCAATTTGAGCTATTGCACAGATAGAAAACCCCATACCATCTGTGAGAAAAACCCAGGCTTTGTAGTGGGCCTGGGACTTGGCTGATGGCAAAGCCAAGGTGTGAAGTGAGTTTCAAACCTGATGACGTGTCATAATGAATATCTGCCAGCAGCTCCTTTACTTTCATACTGTAAGAAAACCAGCTGAGATGCTTCGTCTGGCAATAGGAGAGCAGCAAACTTCTGGGTAGGTAACAAGGTAAACAGGCTTTAGCTTCTGAATGGTATGCATGTGTAGTCTGGTGAGGAGGACAACTGTTTATCTAATGAAATACAGTTAACTGTACCACAGTCTGAGGGCTCTATGTATCTCCCAATCATTACAAAGGCAGATTTTGATTCTCTCTGAGAAAATTATATTCCTCAGCCAGGAGATGGACCATAAAATGCATATGGAGCCTCCTAACAAGGCTTTAAAAGAAATTAATTTGGTCACTTCTATTAGATAATGCAGTCTCTTTTCGTCAGTTCAGTGCAAGTCCTTGTGGCCCATCTTCCAAGGTTTCAGCTCGTCTGGATTTTTTTTTTTTCCTTTCTTTGGTTTGTTCTTCCTTTGAAACGTCCCTTTAGGGCTTTCTCCAGTGAAATACTGTAAATTTTTCAGGAAAACATTTTTCTGGTTTAATAACATACCTTAAGCTGTTGTTGCATCCAGCAGTGCCACACTATCGAATCCTCCCCTCTCTTTGCTTTGCTCTGCTACTTTGCTTATTTTTAGGTCAGACTCGGATGTTTTTTTAAGGCAGTTTTTAAAAGCAAGACTTTTCCCTGCTCTACCCACTGCTCACCAGCTTTGTTTTCAGCTAGATGGGCACGCATGGCATTTTCGGGCTGCTCCATGCTGTAGCCTGGCAATGATCTGAAGTGTTCCCTCCCGGGGCTGGGGAATGCGTGCACAATTGGTAGGAAACTAAGAGCGGCCCAGGAGGGGCTAATACAGAAGCTGTTCACTAGGGCCGCTTCAAGTAAATGTGCTCTACAGCGACATGCCAAGGGATGGGAATTGCTTAGGGACTGTGTTTTTATTTCGGTCAAAAAGAGGCACTCCTTTGCAAGACATATCATTTGGTGGGAGAGAAACTCTGAAGAAACGACAGGAATGAGCCACAGAAGAGACAGAGGCAGGAAGGGTGGTCTTTGGGACATCAAGAGTTAAAACTAGGAGGTTGTAATCTATTAATGGAAAAGAGCTAAGAGCTTTGTGTATGTGGTAACCAGTCCCAGCTCTTGGAGCCATCGAGGTGGCAAAATCAAACTCAGAATGCAAATTACTGTAACTGAAGAATGAGTATACTTATTATCTGATATAAAGCAATTTTAGAAACACCCACAATTTTAAAATAATAGTAATAACAGTAATTGAAAACATGAACTGACAAGTCACTAACAACCCATTATATCACAGCAGTGTGGAAGAGCCTCGTATCTTTACAAAGCACCCTTCTGTCAATCCTTGACAAATGTACACACCCCAACATGGTCTAAAGAGCTGCTGCACAGGAGGTGTTAAAATATATCGCAGCCCAACACCCAAATCGTGGTGTTTCTGCTAGGCCTTTTTGTTACTGGAGTAAGGTGGAACTCAAAAAACCATATCAGTAGCTGGCTTCAAAAAGACATACCGGTTTGTCCAAACAGGTTTGTCCCTTGGTGTAAATCAAATTAACTTTTCTGAGCTACCTGTTTTCACTTGGACCCAGACAGGGGTCTCAGACTTCTCTTATTTTGGCTCATATGGGATAAGAATAAAACTTAAGGATACCAGAAGCTAAAAGACTGGCCCTATTTATCACACAGAGGAGCGATTCAGAAAGTGTGTTGCACAGAGACTCATTGCTTGAGCCAGAAGTCTCAGGTAAGCACCCTCTCGCCATGGAGCTGCAGCTCGTCCTTGCCTGCATGTCTCCTGAGTCGAGGCAGGTGAGGTGAGGGAGGAGGACACGAGTCCCCTGTTGCTCTCTGTTTCCTCAGCCTGCCTTGAAAGGGAAAAAAGACAAAAAGTTTTGCAAAGAAGCAAGAAACTTAGTCAAATACAGACTGGATGCGGTAGGAGGAAAAACAAAAAAAAGCTTTCTTTTCTTCCAGCCATTCTTGTCTTCAGTTCATGGAATTCAATTTTTGGAAGTAGCAGCATAACGCAACTGAGAAAACAGCTACATAAAAATTCCCCCCTCCATTCCACGTTGGCATTCAGCGGCTCTAGGATACCTTATCCTGTGGCTGCCCATGGAAAATGACAAGCAAAGGAAGCGGGAGGAGGAAGAGGGAACATATTTGCATTCCTTGTACTTTCTGGTTTTGGAATTTTAGTCTGATATAATCTACAGGATGATCCAGTCTCTAATTAGCCCCAGAGCTAATGAGCTACAAGAGCACTGTAAGTCAGTTTGTCTTCCTACAGCCTTTCTGTGTGCCCTACACCAAGAGCAGCTCAGCCACATCCAGGCTTGCCATTTCCGCCAGATTTGTGCAACCTTAGAAGATGAGATCGATCCGGACCCTTGTCCTGATTTTTCAGATACGCAGAGGAGGCTGGGGAATTGGGCTCTGACTTTGTCAGCGTTTTCCCATGAGCTCGCACCAGGGCTGTGATTTGCAAGTTTCCATCTGTGGACAGACCCAGCCTGCTTACTGCCACGCACAATGCGGTTACGCTTTGCTCTCTCCTTGTGTCTTTCCGGATGTCTGCCATCTGGCAGACCCTGCTCACATTTACAGTACTCTCCGAAGAGGGTGACGGATTTGCTTGCCACCAGCCGCACAAACACACACATTGTATGGGGCTGGCTGTGTGCCTGGCTTCTCCCAGCTATAGCGTAGCCCACCCATTCTGTACATCTCAACCCGGATGCATAATCGGCCTAGTATACAACAATAATTAATTCTTATTTCAAAACAATCTTGCCCTACTTGCTACCACTTCATTAATTTCTTAGACCGAGTTGCATCATTTCTTTTCTGAGTTACACCCAGCAGTTCCACTTCTGCATCGCGGCTTCAGAGCTGCACTGTCCCGAGCACCCGCGGGCGTAAGGACGGACAGCATCCCTGCGCACTTGGTGCCTCACAAGATCGAGATGAATGGGAAAGAGGTGGAGGTAGTGTGTGAGGTAACCTGTCTAGATAACTGTGGTGTTTACATAGCAGCATCTGATATTTTAGGAAAACCCACGGTAGATATATAATTAACAGAATAATGTTTATTATTAAATTAATCTCTGAGCCAACACCTGTAAGGGTGCAGCTCTCACATGAGGTGACATACAGTTTTAGTCCACAGAAAATGCCATGGAAGGAAAAGAATGATAATTTTGGAGAGGCAGCCAGGATTTGGGTGTTCCTGGTCATGTGCTATGCCAGTGATACTCCAGTTCTCCGCTGCCTTTCACTGCTTTGCTGCTTCGTAGCCCTCACGGTTTGGTGGAGGAACAGCTCTGTGCCTTCCGCTTTCACAGGGACCTTGCCTGCAGCTGGTGGGCACTGCTTTCACAGTCCCAGCTGGGACTGCTGTTCCCTAGAGAACGAGATACTGATAGTTTGCCAGCCAGCCTGAAATCACTCAGCTCAAACTGAAATGAATTTTAACTGAAGGCAAAGTGAAATTTTATTGACATGCAAAGTAGAAGTGTTCAGTTGCTGTCTGTAGAGACAGACAGACATAGAAGTAAGAAGAATCACAGATGGCTAGCAGTGAGGTTTTTTTTTTTTAGCTCCAGTTGGCCCTCCAGTTCTTCCAGCTAGAGAGCATTGGGATGCTGAGCTGGAGTTCAGTCCCTGGGTAAGGCACCTGTTACCTCTAGGTATCTCTAGAATGGTAGTTTAATTTGGACCAAGAACACATTTTTTAAATTAATTTTGTGGTTGCCCCCCTTACTGTGGCTCACGTTGCAGCGTAGTCTTGGAGTGTGCAAGCTGCATTCCTGCCAGGGGAAACGTAGTCAGAAGACCACTTTGACCACCAATGCGCACTCAGCCCACGGGACCGGATTAGAGCTGCTCTGTGATAAAACCGCAGCGACAAGTGCTGCATGGGGCCTCTGCACTGGCTGTTTTCCTCTGTAGCTCCCTTCCTAGGGTGCTGCATGGCCCATGTGGACCTAGCTGTAGTAACCTCCCCTGCACGGCTCTGGACACTGATTTGGGGATTGGAATCTGGGTTGCCCAATGGTCTTGGCAAATACATTTTATAGTGCGAGCAGCAAACTGCAGCATTGCCATTTTCTCTTACGACCAGAAAACTAACAGTTATCACACCTCAGCAGCTAAGTGTCACCGCCTCAGGCCACTGACTCATTTTGACATGTTTTTAATGACAAACTAACCAGGAAAGGACAGCACAGGTGCTAGCCTGCATAGATGGGGGCTGGCCACCAGCTGCACTGCCTCCTTCCCCCGGCTTTCTTCAGAGACCCATGGGTAGCTTGAAGTGTTTCAGATGCTGTGAAGAGGGTACCCGGTACCGCCCTGCTGCCTATTCGGGTCACATTGGCCAGTTATTCTTTACCCCCAGCACAGGACAGCTGGCTCCCAGGCCTACCAGCTGAAGCATCTGTGGTATTTTTCCCTAAAATGCAGTTTGCCTGGTGTGCTACAGCGCTTGGCAGTCCTGCTGTGGCCAGCACGGAGCAGCTCGTGTATTTACTTCCTCTGCGATAAGATGTGGAAAATGATACTGCTGGTGGGGATCGTAGCATTGCCACTCGGCGTGTAGTCTCAAAAACATGACTCGACACCTGTCACCAAGGTAATCTGGTTGCTTTTCTCATGCAAATGAAAAATAAAGTTCCCTGCATGGCCTGAAAGGCAATACAAAACTCATATTGCAGACGAAGAGAGGAAAGGAAGAGGCAGCGTTTGCTTAACACAACCTGGACTCCAGCAGGAATTGGATCTTTTCTTATATTCCTTTATCTATGTTATTGCGAATTGCCATGGATTTTGCCATTCCTCTCACGATGGTCCTGCTGTGCGAGGCAGCAGCATCTTTAGCACCAGCAAACCAATCCAGGTCTGCTCCCAGGCATTGCCACAAACACCTGCACTCGCCTGGGCATGACGATCTGCTTTGTCTTTCTCTCTTAAAACTCATGAACTTTTTGCGAGACCGGATACCTATAAACCATGATCCATAAATTCTGGCTCTTTTTAATTCTCACCCAAGCAGTTGACTTCCAAGCTGGGACCCCCTGCTCCTTGGAATTTCTTCTCCTGGCAGTTTTCCCAGGTCCCTAATCCCCACCACTTATCATGTCTGTCCACATGCTCTGAGCTGGCCACATACTCGGGTTCACTTCTGCCATGGTTCATAGCTGTCAAACAGCTGCTCACCATTGGTTTCTCCTCTGGGCTCAGTTGAGATCATGAATATTCCAGGGTTTTCTGAGTCTTCTGTGCTGGTATAGCTCATTTTTTTTAGCTAACTGAACAGTGTTAATTTTGCCAGATTAGCCAAATTGGATTTCTTCTTGGCAGACCTTGATTCTGCAGCCACTGCATCCATTTGTGAACTGGTTTTCTACTTGCAAAGAGATTAAATGATTTCTCCACTTTGAATTTTTATAACACGTGACAATAATTTTGGATTAGGTCATTCTTCTCATTAACAGAGAAAATAAACGTGCAAGAAGTCAGACTGTTTCCTACTTTAACTTATTTATAATAAATGCCCCCAGTCTTTAAAGCTGAGAAATCAGAGCAGCAACAGAGACAAGCAGCATGGTCAATCCCAAATGCTGAAAAATCACATCAGCCTCTCTCCATCTCTGTGCCTCAGGCCAAAACATGAGGTGGACCTGCCTACTAAGCAATTGCAAAATAGTTACATTTTGGACATTCTTATCTGATTTCTGAACTATTATAATGCATCCAGGTCTTGTTTTTGTGTCAGCTGGTTTTGTTTGTTTTTTTTTAACTGCAAGGACTACAGATTTATTTTTAGATGAAAGCTCTTTTTTTTTTTTTCAGACAATGCTCTTTACAAACTGCAGAAAAAAATCAAAAGATTGCCAGTAAAGTCACAAAACTTGGCAACAAGAGCAAAAGTGGACACAAGCAGCGTGTCTTGCAGAAGCTACAATCCAGGCACCATGGCATTCAGCTCTACAGCCTGAACACTGCCCCGTTGGCCCTGCACTCTGTCCTGCTCCCAGTACTTGGCTCGTTCCTGAGCCATCAGGAGCACTTGCTGGTAGGAGACGTCCCGCTCTACATTACATGACCACAAAGGCTGTTCTTACACCTGACTCTTAACAGCACCTCTTCTAGACACGGTTAATGAATACGCTGGCTGCTAATTTCCATATTAGGTGAAGAACCTCCACGAGACTCGCTTTTCTTGGGAGAACTGGGCTTCTCGGTGTCAAAACCCAGCATTAAAAGCACTTCCTGGAACGCTGTTTCCCCCACAGCAGGAGCCGCAGCCCGGGGTTCCCCGCACAGCCGCTTCCTGGGGAACTCCAGCTTCCCGTCTGGGGATGGTCGCTTTCCAAAAGTACAGGTCTGAGCCTGAGCTGCAGATAACATTGCATCTGCTGGGAACATTCAAACGCTTTGAGGTCCAAGGGAACCCCTTGGATAAGCCCAGCTGCAACCTGCATCCACGGAAATCATTCCCGCAGCAGCACGGATGTTTGGCATGGGTGGTGCCCCCTGGAGTGACCCTCCGGGCAATGGGCTCTGCCAGTTTGGAGTTTTCTTGGGCAAAGCTGTCAGTATTTAACGTTCCTAGGCAGACTTTCAGATTAAGTTGGTGTATACGGGGAAAGCAGAGCGTACAATTTGCTCCCCTGTTTGGCATAATCATAGGCTGTCCCGGTGCCTGGAACAATTTAATTAATACCTTAGGATAGGTTTTGCTGTCAGATCATAACACCGCCTTTCACAAAAGCTCTTGCCACCATCACCATTGCTGTGTCTGACACTGTGACAATGTGACGAACCCCCAGAGCTCTAGGTAGCGGTGCGCTGATATTGTAAGTTCAGCCTGCAATAGCTATGCAGAGGAATATCCTCTTCGATGCCCATTCTTTGGCCACATTTTTAGGATAAGAGACTGGGGAAAGGTATTTCATTACTCCCAAAACAACAAAGGCACACTGGCAGCCTCTTTACTCATGTTTATGCAGTGCTAAAGCTCTGGTGATGCCATTGCACTCCCCTAATAAGCCACAGGGGTTTCACAACAAGATTGCAGCACAGCCTTGAGAAAAAGGAAGAAAATGAGTTGAGCCACAGAGAGAGACAGGAAGGATCACGCTGTCATCAGACCTAGACTGCCTCCAACAGTACTTTTTTTTCCTCAGCAGTCTGAGAACCCAGAAACCCAGAGCGACGTTTCGGGTTTTCAGCAAAGCCTGTGCTGCTGGGAAGCACTTTGAAACTCACTCCGGTTTTGGAACGTCGCGAGGTGACAGGCCAAGACCTCAGAGATGTGCCGAAAGGAAGAGCTCAGAAAACGCATTTGCATGAGACTTGAAGAAGAGTGCACAGGGGGCTGATGGCAGAACCATGCTCCCTGACACCCAGAGATAGCCCTGTCATGACATGTGCTAAAAAGACACCGATCCTTGGGTCTTTATATGGAGAAATCCAGGGCTGACTCAGGTTGGTAGGAGAAAGAGAAGGTAGATGGTGGGACCCTGCTGTACGTTGCAGGGGTTCTGCAGAGCTGTGTGCGCAGCCCGGCTGGGGAATTCCCCGACACAGGGAAACCCTCGAGCAGAGCCCAGCCGCAGTCACGGCTCCCAGGTGGGCTGCTGCCATCCCCACCTCTGCCCCGGGCAACAGCCCTGCTCACAGCATCGCTCAGGCACTACCAAAGCCTCGGGCATCTTTAAGAGACACCACAGGACCACGCTGAGTAGAGGTGGAAACCAAACTCTGGGGTGGACGAGCCCTGTTTGCAGAGTCAGCCTTTCCTCCAGCCTCCTCCCTTCATGGTTGCAGCTAGGATTTTCACCGCTTGGGTAAATCTCCAGCCTCACTAGATTCAATCACTCCAGCTGGTTTTAGCTGTTCCTGTTGCTTCCTTTCAGCTAGTGATCACTTCTGCAGCCTCCCGAGTAACAAGCTGCCTTTTTTTTTTTTTTTTTTTTTTTGTATTAATTACTTTGGGCATTTGGGGGACTTCACTTAACTGAATCAACACAGCATCATTCTTACAAGTACTTCCCTGGAGCGTGTGAATGGGTAATACACCGATGGAGCAGGCTGGACCGCTTGACAGGTTCACCGTCTGACAGCTGAAACAGGAGAGGGTCTGAATCGATGTCAAGTCCGGTTTTAGAGCATTTATTCCTTTGCTGCTGCACCACACACTTGCAAAAATATCTCTGTTCTGTTTTCATACAGAAATCTAAAACTTCCTCACCACTGAAAATCAACCTTGTTTAAGTACTCTGGACCACACCAAGATATTCCAGTGGCGGGAATACCAAGATTTTTTGTGTTGGAAAGGCTAAACTAGCAATGCTAAATTAGTTCATGCTACTCGTTAGGACTACCCTCCTTCCTTGGTATTTGGAGGCGGGAAGATTAGTGGTGGGGTCGGGGGGGGAAGGACAGTTAAAGCAAACAGTGAATATGAGGCATATGACAGCAGAGAGAGTAAACCAAGTGAAAATGACCCAATTTTCTACTGATTTGTTCAATGAGTTACTGCAAGTAATTTTTTCCTTGTGCTATTTATGGGGTTTCCCTCTTCTAAATGTTACCATGGTCACTGTGGTGTAACGTTAATTTGTTTATATAATCCCTGAGTTGCACATATAGACCCAGATGTTACTTCAGAACCACTGCATTTGGGGAAGATTTTCTAAAACCTGCACATGAGAACTTCACGGAACAGTGATTTTTTATCATAACACTAACGGGGCCTCCTTCAGAGAAGGGCACAACACTAACTGTCCTGCGACGAAGAGAGGGCTGCTCAGCCCTGCTGATGCTCTGCTCCCCTTAGAATCTGCAATTAGGCTTCAGCCTTGTAATGCTCTTGTTTTAACTGTGTGTTCCATCGCTTCTCTTCATACCACGCACCAGCAAAAGAAACTGATGAGTTTGGTTTAATATTGGATTTAATTAAGATAAACCTAAGAGATTAGGAGCTCAAGAGCACAGTGGAAAGTATAAAACAGTATGTATTTATTGCATTTAGTCCAAATATTAGTTAACTAAAAAAAAAAAATTCTGCATTTTTCCTACAGCTTATTTTGTGGCTTAAAATTGGTACAAGACCAAACCTCTTTGAGTATTTACTTTACAGTAGCAACATAACTTCTTTGTAGCCTAACATATCATATGCAAAATACTACTTGAATCCAAAAAGGGTATTAAAACTCTGGGCATGAGATGTCCAGAAATTTAACTGTGTCTCAGCCCATGTTAACTTTATTTCTACAATATAAAGCAGAGTAACATTTTACAGAAACTCGTATTATGAATGAAGCTGTCCTCCATGAAGTGTTTGTTGGTTGAAATTGCTAACAATGAAGTAAAAATACTCATAGATGTATTTTAGGCTTAACAGATTGACTGATTCACAGCCTTGGGGAACTTCACCTGTTCTGTCTGAGTGGGAAGCTGAGGGCAAACATTTATCACAACCCAGCAGAGTGTAGTCTGACTTCAAGTTGTATTTAAACAAAAAAATAAAAACAAGACCTTTTGCACTTGTTGGTTACAGAGAGGAACAGCCACGAACAAGGATATTCCTCCACTTTTGGTGCTTCATGTGCTTACAAAGCTCAACAGAGACCTTTGATAAATAGTTCCTTTTACCCAGTAAGTTCATTATATTGGAAGTAAACATTAAAACAGTACATGTCGTACCTTTTATGTCATATTTCAGCTTCCACATTTTGCATACTGGGCACTGAACAGTCCGACTACTGTGACATACACAGCATAAATTAATTTATTCTTCATTTGGCTTCATGACTCTCCCGGATTTTTTTTGTAGTTTGTAGTGAAAACTTAACAGCATCATTACATTCACGTGCCACTGCTACGGTAGGTTTGGACTTCCTGTAAGAGTAGCACTCTTGCCAACCTCCCCTGCCTCCTAGTAACAAACTTCTACAGGATACTGAAGAGCAGATAATTTCTTTCCTTTACAATTCCCTTCAAATACTGACACAGAGGCTGGCACTATCACAGCACTTCTTCCTCGCTGTAGTACAGTGGCAAAATGCAGTGATGCAAATGAGTCAAATTATCTTCAAAGTAATCTAAAATACCTTACATGAAGCATGGATGTAACGGTCATTAACAGTTTAGCACTTGTCTGGTACTGGATGGACAGTAAAGTTAGAAAAAAATGATGTCCCAAGTTTGTTTATTTTAGTGCACTGCAAACTTGCACCAAGTCAGGTTGCATACGTGTTTTTTAACGTCCCATACACACACAAACACTTTGGTCTCCTAACTTTGAAGATTTGATTTGAAGAGTTGAATTTCATTCCTTAAGGAGGGAAAAAAAGAATCCTCTAATTTGGTTATTCTACACAGTTATTCTATAGAGTTTTGTTTGTCGACACTAATGCATGGTTTAGTACTTAGTCTCTGCTGCCTTCAGCGTCCTGCTGCGCTCCAAGCAGACGAGAAGCAGCACTAATTCATTGTCTTACAAACTATATTCCTACACTCTTACCTCAAAAACAGGCTCAAAATTGATCTTGGGTACTTACTGTAAGTGCACTTCAGTGAGAGCGCCATATCCATGCCCTAGACGCTTCTCACCTGCCTCCTTTTCCGCTTGGATTAGTACCCAAAAGCCACTCTTCCCTTCCAAACCCGAGTGGGAGCGGAGAGCCCTCCCCAGGCAGAGCTGGGCTCCCTCTGCCCTCCCTGAAGCCTGTGCAAGGATCCAAAAGGCCTCAAAAAGAAGGGGGACACATATCCCTCTGGTAACTGAGACAAACCTCCAGTTAGACGGTTTCTTCAAAATATCCTTGTAACAAAGAGGGTTGGCAAGGAGGAAAAAAATGAAAAAAACCCAGAGGGTAGAGCCCTGCCACCAGCCACAAACATGCCCCGCTCTCTCCCTGTGCTGCAACAAGCCAGAGTACTCGCTGTAATAAATATGTGGACCTTCACCCTACAAAGAAAAGCTGAAAAGGTTTCCCAGTGAGCATGGAGCCAGAGAGGTGAACTGCGGTTAACCTCTGGTGGTGTACCTGACCTTCTAGTTCCACCTGATGTTCAGATGCTTTTGTTTCTCAAGCACAGACAGCAGTTCTTGACACACAGCAGCTTTCAGGCTATTCTTCTTGACCCTCTGAATGCTCAAAACCAGAGCAAGTACAGACGTAGCACATGTGGGAGTTGCAAAGAAATCCTGAACTCCCCTTCAAGTGGCTGGACTTGAACCTTGCAAGACTGCATTCTATAAAGAGCTTTTTTCCTACATTGACAGCTACTCTATGTTTAGAATTTTGTCAAAATTATTATAAAACATTTATTGACAGTAGCAATAAACAGAACAATTTTTTTTGTAAACAGAAATTAAAGCGGCAAATGGCTTTAAGTCATTTTTGATCAGCCAGCTGTACAAAAGCTTAAGCAAAGCAGCAGTCAGGGAGGTTGGGTTTGGAAGAATCCACGCTGAGTTCAGGAGATGTCATGCCTTATTAGATCACCAAAATAAGCTGTTATTGTCTTCAGTTTGTTATTGAGAAAGTTTTGTTCTATTTCAACTTTCCCTCCTGGCCCTGCTAAGGAAGCCACCTGAAAAACAAAGAACAAAAAGCAAATCAATCAATGCACAGGAAAAGAGGCAAAACCCCAAACCTTTTATTCACGTGAAATATCATGTAAAACACATCTTTGGCTGGCTTTCTTGTGACTAAAAAAAATCCCTCTTCACCCCAAGCCACAAAAATAACAGTACTTCAGAACTAGAGATAAATAGTCATCATTTCACATGCTGTGCTGAGGCGAGAGATGCTAGGCTCTGGTTTGCAGGGTACTTGGCATTTGAGACACCCAGCTGCGGCAAAAAGCAAGCTGTAAACTGTGCTTTGGAGGTGTCAAAATCCCAAGTTTTGGGGGAAGAGTAAAACCAAATCCTGGAGTTAGGAAGCATAAAGGTTGCACTGACGGGGCGGGGGAGAACCAACCCAAACAAAAACCACCCCAAAACCCCAAACAGGCAGAAAAGCTCACAAAAAACAGTTACAGTTTGCTGTTGTTGCTATTGCGACCAAAAAAAATGCTGTTGCATGCACTGGAGCCTCAGGCAGCGTTGAGGGTAAGGCTGTGGGCAGCTGAGTAACTGCAGGCAGGGAGAGCCCATCAGGCAGCGCTGGTCCCAGCTCTCGTGTTTACGATCACTGGAGTGAGAATTTCACTGTTCATGCTCTGTTGACTGAGCCCGGTGCACGCCTTTAATGCTTAATGATTACAGACAGACAACGTTTTGCAGCGGACTTTGCATTTTGGGCTGGAGCATGCAATACTCTCTCCTCTCCTGCTCCTACCCATGATGCCTAGAACCACCCCTTTGAGGGACGACAGCCACACAGGCTACCGATTTCTCACCAGGACAGACCACACAGACAGAAGGAAGAGAACACCACCAAAACTGAGCGTCGACTGCTTTTTCCCCCCACACCGTGGGCCCCGAGGACCTGTGCTGCGGTGGGGTCCCTGCTCCACAGCCAGTTCTGCTCCGTGCTGCTGTTTTCCCTGCGTGCTACAGGAAAACTATTTCTATAGTTCCTTATGCAGGGAAACTCCCCGGGCAGACATACAGCGATCAAGGTCTACAAGCCTGCAGTAGATTTTAACTGATCTTTAAACCAAGCAGTCCGTGATGTTAGCAGCTGAAACTTAAAGTTCAGGTTGCATTATTAACACTTCTAAACTCCTTTGAGACTTGACTCTGTAGAGCAGGTTTAAATATAAACATGCTGAACTTCCTCTATTTTACTTTAAGTAAAAAAACAGCCTACTATCAGGAGGAAATAACAGATTAATCTACATTATACTTTGAACCTTTATTGACTTGCCCAGAAAGTTACCACACTTATCTAAACTAAGCATTTACGTTTCTGTTTTGTTTTTTCCCCTTTTCATTTTTTTGTTTCTGCAGACAAAAACAAAAGTGTGAGCATTTTCTTCATCCTTCACTTTAATGGTAATAGGAAAAAAGTCTCCATGTTCTTGTCAAAGAGGAACCTGCCACTTAAGTAAAAAAGCAGAAGCTGGCTGACTTATAAATAGCACAAGAATCTGAAATTGGCAAGTGATCAGGAATGTTAATTTTACAACTTATCTTTCCTTACTTGAAATCCTAAAAGCGATGTGGGGCGAGCCACATTTTTTTTCTAGGAAGACGTTAAGTTTGTACATCTAATTTATTACGAACAAAAGCTGGAATGTCCCTTCCAAAAAGCGTTAGAGGCTTTGCACTTTATAGCTAGTGTTGTTTAAGTATTCTACAATATTAATTTGATTAGTCAACTTAACATAAGAATATTGAAATTCCTGTCTCGGGGTTACGTACTCCCGCTTTCAGGGCACAATTTGTGTCACTAGCATCTCTAAGTATGACGAATGCATTGATACTGAACACAAGTGTTTACTAAATATTTCTCTTAGAAGACCAAGTAAAGCAAAATGCTTCATCGGTAACACAGGCAAATGCTGCTCCTCCGCTGAGGGGTGGTGTCCACCGAAGGACACCCAAGAAGTTACATACACTGTGTCTAGTCTCTAAATGTTAAATCCGGGATAACTAAGGCTAATTTCAAACGACTACTAAAAGTATTTGATAAACCCAAAGGTGACAAAAATCTAAATAAGCACATGGACATAAGCTCCGCAGGGACGGATCGGCACCGCATGCTCCTCAACCCCCCTGATATTCAGAGGAGAGAAATGCAAATCCTCTGCGACGATGCTTATTTGTAAATTGCTGGAGGCTGCAAATTTAATTATGTAGGAGTTGCCAAGTTTTCCTTGGAAGGGCTCAGTCAACCCTGATGGCGTAACAAGGGAAAGCTGCCACACACCAAGCTTCAGAAAGGTGCCAGCTTGGCGGAGGGAGGCCCTCTAAAAATAACAGCAGATTGAGGAAAGATGCTTTGAGAAAAACGAAGGTGCTTACCTATTTTTAGAAACTACAATGGTGAGTACAGAAAGGCTTCTTAATTTCTTTTAAAAATTGGACTAGTCCAACATTTGCTTATTTTGCATTTTCCTTTGCAAATACAACAATTCCCTGCTGGCAACTCTCCTCATCCTGGTTTGTTCTTTAGCCCAAACCCACGTACTTGGGGGGCAGATATTGCCTCCTTTGCTGCGCTGGGTAATTCTGCACGTGCCACACACCTCCCCGGGCAGAGGCAAAGGATGCAGCTTCAGTTAACGCCTCCCTGCATCTCTCTCACCTGGATGCTTCATCCTTCAGTTCAGCGACTGCTGATGGAAATAGTCCGCAACTACAGACAGCCACAGAGCATTAAAAAAGTAGCCAGCAGGTTTGGTCTCGAGTTTAAAATAGGAGACATCACAAGAGGAATATGAAAAGGGAAATGAACATGGAAGATTACTTCAAGAGCACAAGTTGCTTAAAGTGCAAACTTGCTTTGTATTGTCAGGTGTATTTTTGAACTCGGAAGGTTTTCCTGCCGGCCTTGCAGGTTCTTTTTATCATACTGAAATTCCTTTAGTAAAGTAACTTCCTATCTGTTCCAGACACCAACTAAGGTAACTGTGGATAAAAAGTTTATCATCATTTCCCCCGCCCCCCAAGAAACTTTTCTGGGGTACGAGAAATACAAGCTTTTTGGCTTGATAGGCAGTCACACAAGGACACTGTGATTCATTTCATTTTATAGAACACCAGCAAAAAGAGGAACCCCCTCTCCCTGCAACCAACCTAAAGGCTAGGGGAAAAAATAAATCCCAACCCACTTGGAAAAAAAAGGCAATGGTATTCTTTACACTGAACATAATAAAACAAAATGCTCTCAGGCAGCATTTTTCAAAACGTACAGGTCTGCAGGTGAATTATGCCACTGCCACAGTGGTGCTGCCACCCTTTGACAGGCAAGAGATTTATTGGTTTTTTCTAAACTTGAGGTGGGCAAACTACAATTCAGTATTAAAGTGCTATGAGCATTAGGAAGACTGAAGTCCAGAAGTGCCACTCTGGCTTGGTGTACACTGGGAATATCTTCTGGCTTTATCTTTTATCAAGGACAGGGAACAGATGTGAGTTTAAAGTAAGCTGCTTAAAAGCTGCCGTTATAAACATGATAGTCACAGCTGAAGTGTATGCAATTACATTAACTCAGAAGTGATCAGCCTGCAAAACACATGAAGCCACAGTCTTTTACCTGCCAACTCCCCTAATACCCAAGCATCTTAAAAATACAATCAAATTAATCTGAGTTCATCTCCTGGCCTCTCACTCCCTGCTTTGCTTATTGTTATATTTACTTCTAAATAAACATGACATTGCTTGGCAGGTCCCATTTGGCTAGGTCTCCAGTCTAAAATCATAGCTAAACGAACGGGGCCAGTGGTAGTTTTACTAGTCAGCCTCCCATCAAATTTCTTAATTCACAGAGGTTACCATATATTCTTTTATTAAACTGATCTCTCTGGTATGATTTTCTGTTCTCTGAATGACACCAGACAGAATTAAAATAAATAAATGAGTTTTACCCATCTCTACACTCCCTTCATTGACCAGTGATTTGTAACAACTGGACTTTCAAAAACAGAAACACAGCAAACATCTTCCCATCCAGGCACTAAGCTTGCAGACAGAACGAGGCTTCGGTGTCTAACTCCAGATTCTCTCAAAATGGATGACGAAGATGAGGTGGGAACAAAGGCAAGAAAAAAAGAAAAATACCTGCATGATGTGTATTCTTTGTATGACTATCAAGGTCAAGAGCACTTTGCTTAATTCTGGGCTCAGGGAATCACTCTACACACTAGACAAGGAACAAAAGGTAGTTTGTATCTTCTGGCAGTATTTGGAATATAAGCCAGGTCTGAGACACCAACATTTAGGACAGCAAAAGCTCCAACAACAGTGAAATTTCACTAAATTAGGCATAGCTATCACAAACAACAAAAAACCAAACACCCGCCCTCCAAAACCCAAAAAACCCCAAACCCAGGAATCTGCCCAATTTATAAAGTTTTGCACCAGTCAGCAAGTCTTCAGACAGTAAGGACGCACACAAAGTTTTCAATACAGAAAACAGGAAGAGCTCTGAAAAGTGACTGGTAAAAAAAAAAAAAAAAAAGAATTATCAACAGTGCATAAAGACTAACGTAAACCTTTCCCTGCCTCCCACCTTGCTTCAGTTTCTAAAAACACAGTATCTTCAGTGAATAAATGCAGCCCATAAGGTCTTCCTAGTGGGGACTGTGTTACAAACCTATACAACACCAAGCAGACTGCCGGTAGGTCAGCTCTTGAGGGACAGAACTACAACTGGCTGGTAACAAATAAATCACTAGCTAGTTTAAGTGGAGAGAGGCTGCCAATTTGTATTACGATCCCAGTTTATATAGTTCCAGTCAACCAGTAGGAATCTCATGGGAGAATACCATAAATAACATAGCTAGAAGAGCATATGCCTGTGAACACCTTGCTAGCGCAGAGCATTTATCGCTTCCCACTGGATCTCCCACACATCTGTGAAATGTCGCACCACGTCCACCACACAGCTGCTCTCATGCAGCGCATCCTCCCAGTGCCACTGCTGTTGCATCCCGAAGTAGTACACCCACTGTCCCGTGCTCCTCCAATGGACCCATGCTCCTCAAAAGCTGGGTCAGCTTCCTCTCTCAGCAAGGTTCAAAGAACACACAGATTTTTGAAAACTCTCTCATCCATCACAGTGATGTGGTCATAGAGAATGTAGGCTGCAGTGCTAGAGTCTTGACTAATGTTTGAAAAAAACAGTCTTGACTGAAAGTTAAAAGACAGAACCTTTCCTTTGCACAGGCTTAATTTAAAACCCTTGAGGTGCGCTCTAAAGTTTTAAGGACGGGGAAAAACTCCTCCTGCAGATACTGAATAGTAAGTTATCTGCAGCCATCTAAAAAAAACCCATCCACCTGACAATGTTTTGCCTCTTACGGCTTTCTGCTCATAATTTTAAACGCAAGTATCTTGTCTGGTCTGTCAAATTTACAGAATTACAGTTGACATGGACAGCAATCAACAATTAACAGTTCTCTTAACCATAAAGTTTATGTTAGGAATTTACTCCAATACTTTATGAAGTGTAAAGCTTCATATATAGTTTGATGAAGAAATACTACTCAAAAAATGGTTAAAAGAAAAAAGAATATTATTATTTGATATATATTACCCAAAAAGCAGCATTGCTCCTCTCCCTCTGTTACCCTACACTAGTATAAGGGACAAAAATAGCTGGCTGAAAAGGGGGACATTTTGCAGAGGTTTAATAGCAACTCTAACAGGAAAAGGCATTATTTTCAATAAATAAAACAGTTCCTGTTTATGAAACTGGAACTATATTAACATTGGATTATGAAGTAGACTCAAATTTTGAAAAGGGACTGCTTTTTCAGTCATTCCACTTTTCAAAAAATTCTTGACACCTTTTTTTTTTTTCTAAATTAGATCTTTTCTCATACCCCATACCACCAAGAAGCCCGCTAGTGCAAAAACTGTAGAGCAAGTTAATAATGCCCATGACGTGACTTCACAACACGGTGGCTATAATCCTCTGAGCAGAGCCACAGTGCCATATCCCTTCTAGGGATCTCTATTTAAGCTTTAACTCACCCACACAGAGAGAAAGGCTTCTGGACACTGGCACATCTTTCTCAAATTGCGTTGTTTTTTCTTTTGTGACAGGCTGGATCTTGGATAGACCAAAACTTTTCTAACTCAAAAAGATAGCTCTCAAGTTGAATAATAATCAGGCATTTTACTCTCAGAATCATCTTCAATTAGCAAAGTAACTCGTATTCTGTCTTAAGAGTCGATGAATATTATTCTAATAGATTGGCTTGCTCTGCTATAAGGGTAATAAAGATTGAAATGTTATCTGAAAATTGGACTCAATTATCCTGCTGTTTTGATATACTAACACATGACCCAAAATTAAAATTTGTACTACTGTATGCTCGAGATGTTAAATATGCAACATTTCCAGCAGCTAAAAATCAGAAAGACTTAAAGATAATCTCATGGTAAACAGATAAATGTGTAAGATTGTCTTTTTGCTAAAAGAGAAAAATCTGTTTCTGAATTAAACCACCATCTGTAAATTTGTATAATATGACTGTCTTCAAAGAACGGTGAAGAAGTTTAGGATAATCACTAAGGCATAATACAGTATCTAAGCAGTTAACCATCCACGGTCAGGATAAGTAATAAACTCCTGATTCCTCAGTACTCTGTCTCTCAAACTTGGCTAGGCTGGTAAAGATGCTGATGTGGTCACCTGTCTCACAACATACCAGGTCACCAACATTTTAGGCTCATCAGTTTATTGGGGGGAGCCATCATGCAGCCTGACTCCATTCTGACCACCGGTGAGAGAACAATACCTCAGTGGCAGCACTCACACGGCTTACGAGAGGAGTCATGAGCATCACTATGTTAGTATGTGAACACTTGGGAGGGTATGTTTTGGTATCTCATGTAGCTGAGCATGCCTTCTGCAACGAGGTGAAAAGAAGCTATCTCACCATTAGGAAGAAGGTCCTACAGCAACAAATCCCAGGTTCCTCCTCCTTTGCTGCAACTATTAAGATACAGAAGTATTATCTGGTACAGAAAACAGTCTGTGCAAGAGATTGGGCTACTTGGGATGAGTCCTGGTCCCTGAGGTGAGTACACACTTCCCACCCTGCACAATGAGGCAGAGCACAGCTTGCTAAACACTTCATAAACAACATTTAATCATTCTGTCTCAACAAGATTGCTTCTCAAGTCACTCGTGGAGGTCTCTCTCACATTTTGCTGGAGTATTAAGACCTAAATATAGGATCTCCTGCAGATATCACCTTTCTTCCCCTTGATCTGGTGGAAATGAACCAGCCAAGAAGGGGAAGGATGCTGGGGAAGGTTGAGCATTCCCTGACTGCAGGTTCCCTGCTGCCACTAGAGTCAATCAACAGCAGAGCAAGGGGAAGAAATTTACTTTCATCCAAATTTTGCCAAGGCATGCATATTCACTTTTTTTTTTTTAAATAATATCAGCTTAAATTAGTACCATTAATTCTACTCACAGAAGACAAGAACAGTTTTCAACTACCCAAGTATTTATCAGGTGTTTTCACTTCATTTCGCTGGGGTATAATTCTGATATAAATATGCAAACCTATCTGAAACAGTGATTTCTAATTCTTTCCTACTTTGCGGGAATTCTAAGTAGGTCAACCTTTTCGGTTTGCTGTTCAAAAATACCACTGGCAGCCAAATACAAGTTTAGCCCCCCAGAACTGAAGCAGTATTAATATACTTCTGACTGGTAGTTTCCACAACTCCCCCTCTTTTTTCTTTTCTTTTTTTTTTTTTTTTTTTTTTTAAGGGATATGAAAAAAACTTAAAGAAAGAAGAGACTCAGATGTAAAGATGCTGCAAAGAGATGGGTGTCAACAAGGGTGTCACACATGAGCTACATAATAGGCACTATTAATAAAACAATGTAATTTTATGTATGTGCACACACACATATATATAATAATTCCTGATTATTCCTTAACTAGAAAGAATATTTTGAAAGATTGATTTGACCTAAAAATGGACCTAATATACCTTACAAAATTTGGAACAAGTACATGCTTGTAAACAAGGAGATTTGATGCAATTAAGGGAAATGTTTCACATTTCTTGTAAATACACCAACCATATTCCACTGGTTCGCTGCTCCCTCTCGAGGCAGAAGTACAGAAGTTCATTTCTCCTCTTCCACCTAAACTCACATGAATTTCGTAAGGGAATTCAAAGAACCCCATCTCTCTGTGCAAGACTAACGCTATACAGAAAAGGCCGTGCCTGCATAAATAATAAGCACTGTTTTTGCAATAAAATCATGTGGAACAAGGTTGGATGTCTTGTCTACCAATAAGGAAATGAACATCAAGTCCTCCGACACAGCTAGGTCAAGGTCACCTACCACCTGCTTTCACACCAGCAGCAGGATCCCTATTCTATGTTAGCTATCTAACTGTAAAAAGAAGCACGTATTTTCCACTAAATTTGCATCACCTTAACTAAAGGTTAAACAGTATTTTTATTGTAAGGTTGCTTCTAACTGCTGGGCATTTATTTCCATTTCTGCTTGAGATCCACTGTCAGACAAGCAAACTTGCATTGATACACTGGATTACAGTCAGTATAAACATCTTCATGGCGGTTTGCAATGGCAATTAAGTCAGCTTCTAAATCAATTTTAATTGACAAAGCACACAAGCACACCTCGGTTGTAGATTCAAGCCTGTCAAGTACTCTGCCTCTTGTCTCTTGTTAAGTTTTAACAACTGCCACCTTACGTGTTAAGCATGTTAGACCACCTATTCTAGGAGCTAAGCAATCTCTGAAAGCCTTACATATGTGTATGTGCATACAGAGTTAATTTTTGAGGACACAGAAGCAGCAAATCTTACATGCCCGAGCAATGTCATCACAAATCAAACTTAGGTTTTTAAGTTTCCATTCACATCTAAGGCATCAGATAATCTGTTCAGCAAATATTGCCTTATCCAAGTTATTCAGTTTTCAGGTATTAATCTCCTGCAAAAAATGTTTAAGATTTACTTCATCAAGCTTTTATAGGCCCCTAGAGTTTATGGACTACATTCACAAGCCAAGCTACATCACTACACCCTAGCAGTGGTGTCCACAGGCCCTTGCCAAGGCAGTTGCTACAGCAGAAGCCACCCTATCTGGTCCATGAGAAAAGTAAGATGGATGAGAACTGTGGGCAAAACCATGAGCAAACTGAGAAGTCAACTGCCTACACTAACCATTAAGGAAATTCAGTGATAAATCATCTTTTTTTCTGGAGATTCATAGCCCTGGAAGTGTAATGGCAGTAAATTCAGAAACTTCATTCTTAAATACAGCCAGAGATGATGACAGCCAAACCCATAACCAGTCTCCTATGGACCAGAGTATCCGCTAAGGTCATGTTTGCGATGGTCATGTTTGACACACCTTTGTCCACACAGGATCAAGACCACATTTCCCTAAACAGTAGGCTACATTCACATTCTCTTTCCCTGCTCTCAGATCATCAACTTCTACGTTTTTTTTTTTCTTATACTGGCACAATCTCTAGAGAAAGGCATGAGGAGCTGATTTCTCTTCTTGAGAGTAGCCCATAGCCTGTATGACTGAACTGAACCCAGACCTCCAGCCACATGCTTTTAACAACTAACCTGTGACCACAAAGCCATGTTTTTGAGCAACAGCAAGTACTCTTCAGCCATTTGTGTAAAGGCAAACCCATGGATGTACATCAAGGAACACCTAGAGCACATCAACAACATTCAGAGCCAACTGGACCAACATGTAGAGGTGGCAAGACACCTAACTCAACCACGTAGAGGTGCCAAGCTCTTCTGTATGAATAGGTGCAAGCCTGTGGATAGTACTCTTAGATACTTTTGTGGGAACGTAAGTGAAATGTAGATGCCTTTGCCCATTTATAAATCCAGTAAAAAGTGCTCATGAGCAGAGCAGAAACCTGGTAAGGTCATTCTTCATCGTGGGAATCAAACATTTGATAAAATACAGTGGTTAGAAGTTGAAACTAGAGAAACTCTGCCTAAAATCAAGGTCACTGTTCAAAGATTCATAAGCCACTGACATTTCACCAGCCTGAAATGCAAAACACAACTGAATCACCACCTGCCGTACAAATGGTGCTGTGCACAACGCAGGCTCATAGCGTGCTAATACTCAGGCCATGTGAATTTCAGTCTGTTTCTCAAGCCAGCTGTTTGCCACCAACGGTTCTGCAAGCCACCATGTGGCTTGAGACCTTGCCTCCTCTAAGTCAGACACAGCTTTTGGAAAAGCAGGAAATAACCCTGGGAAGTTCTGTGGCATGTTGCAGGTGAGAAGAACATCTCACTGCTCCCTTCTTTGCAAAAAGCTACAAGACGTAATTAACATAGAAAATACACAGAGGAAATTAAACCAGACACTCAGGGGAATTGTTACAGTCATCTAATTGCTTAAAAAAGAAAATTCTAACAAAAATCTCTAATACAAAAAACCCCACACAATTGAAACTAATTGTGTGTTTACCAAGTCAGTGATGCATCTATCTAATCACTGCAATGCAAGCAGCCCATATGGAACCAGACACTTGTGTGGACAGCATCAGTACCACCTCTGGTGGCATGACATTTGTCTCTGATCTACTAATCAGTGATAGTAGTGATTGCAGGCCGTACAGTGATTTTCTGCAACTCCTTCATAAACTGAAAGCTGTGAAAGTTTAGGACTCAGCAACTTATCAGATAGTAAGACCTGGCTAAAATACTTTTTTTTTCTTCTTCTATAATGATGTATCTGTCTGGCACTCAAGAAATGTACTGGCTTTGGATCTTCTATAAGAACCTCCAATCTGTTGTTTTATGAAGGAACAGTTATCAAAATCATGGAAATAATCTACTACTCCCATTTCTAAATATATCAAAAGTACTGCAAACACAGAAATCACTTAAGGTTCAAACTTAAAACAAAAAAGACCCCCACATTCAGCTGAACAGACTTAAAAGTCTTAAGTTTGTGCTTATAATACCTATGTTTTAAGCCAGCTGAGCTTTTTGTAATTACCAAGCCCTTATCCAGTAACACACCTGGTCAATGTCAGCATTCCGAGGTAGAAAATACACAATATTGTTGGTGATCTTCTTGGAGAGCCTGAAAATTTCAAATGTAGATGCCAGTAAAGGAAAAAACAAGAATGGGGAAGAAGTTGCTTTATATTCATTCATTTTGAAAGTATGTCCCAAATTCAGTTATTATACAATTAAATTATAGTTAGTCTTCTGGGTGTGTGAGTTAGATACTCTTCTGAAATGCAGAAATTAGTATTGTCTAAACGCAGAAACTCTATTTCACCATTATTGCCCTAGAAAGTAGAAAAAACCCAACACCTCACTTTACAAGAAAATTTAACTGAACTACAGAGAAGTATTTGAGAAATTTGAATGTAGTTTATAGCTAGTACATTTGTTTGATATTTGTTTTCTAATCCGTTTCGTGGAATATCTCTCACAGATGCACACAAAGATTTCCTTACTCTTAACAAATATGGCTACATTTTAGCCAAAAAGGAAACAGATTTTTTTTTTTTTGGAAAAAACCCACCACACTTCATATTTGATGAAACTATTATGCTAAAACCTTCCCAGATGAATGAGTGGTCAGTACCACTGTTAATAAGTTAGTATGGAATTTTATATATTAATTAAAAGGGTTAATATTTTGCTTGCACTCTTCTGTGATTTCCCAAGTCACAGGCAGGTGCTATGATTGAGAATAGTTTGAGTAAGATATTTTAAATAAGATATACCTTTTATAAATCAATTAAAAAGTGGAATTAATGACAAAGTCATAGCTCACGTAACTAATTATTACCTATATATACACACCACATGGCTATTTGATTACTTCAGGGTATTTTAATAAAATAATATAAAGGAGTTAAAACTGCTGAATTAATGCTTTAAGTTAAGAAGCTACTACAATTCTCTAAAGCATTTTTTACTTTTAAGAATAACTCTTCATGACTTTATTTTAAAATAAAAAATTATAATAAAAAATATTTAATTTTAGGTGGTCAAAGTCATATAGCTGAGGTTGGGGGAGGGGGACAAAACAAATTCGGCACATCTGGGACTTCAGCTGCTGGTCGTATCATCCCTGGTCAGCCAACTGGACATGCAAAGCCCATGTCAAGAGAGGGAGGAGAAGAGAGAGAGAAAACCGCTTGTAAACTACTGAAAATCACAACAACGCGTAACTTTGCAAGGATATCCGTCTGGGCAAATCATGGTTTGAATATCGAAGATTTCGGCAGTGGCATAGTCAGGCCCCCCCCAGGGTGGGCTGAGGAACACAACATCTGCTTGCAGGTCGGCAGCCAGCACCATGAAGTCTCCGCACACGAATTCTATCTGATCCGCCACGCCGTACACCTCAGCGTTGTTGCGCGCAAGACTGAGCTTCTCAGGATCAATATCAATAGCGATCACTGCAAACAAAAGAGCAAGCAAACGCACAGGTTAACGTGAACTGTGAATGCCACCTGACCACCAAAAGGATGTTTCATAAGGAAGGTGTTCTTCTGCAGCCACCAGACACAAGTCCATCTATAATCTACATTTGCGTGGTGAGTGACTACTTCAGTTTTGTAGGTTATGGTAGACATGAAGCTACAGTTCCTCAGAGGGGAAGGACCTGCTCTTGCGTGGCAGGAGCAGAGGTTCCACCAAGAGCAGAACAGCTGCATAATCAAACCAGCAAGGGAGGCCACGCAGCCAAGACTGGGAAGGCTCAGCTGCTGTTGCAAAGCTGGGAAAATTTAGCTTTTGGCAGCTACTACATATACTGCCATGACAATCCTCCATCTCAGCTCAAGTAGTGGACAGGTAAGGCTGCCCGCCTAAGAGAGGAAGTCCTCCTCGCTTCAATCTTGGCAGGAGCCTGACAGCTTAAATGGTGTCAATTAGAAGCTTACTCTTCTCCTTTGTTAAAGATAAACATTTATCTGTGGCTGATCACATTGTAATGAAAATTGAGTTCAAAAAAACCACCCAACACAGCACAAGGGAGATGATACAAGGGCAGTACATAATCATAGAAATAAAAATTTAGCCAGGAAATACAAAAAGCTAAGTGAAATTCAGAAAATATTTATAGAATGGGCCACAGCCTACCAAATTTAATGCAGTAGAAACTACCATTTATCATGCTCAGAAATTACTCAGAAGTGTTAGATGAGCTGGTATTTCACCAGACTCTTTGATGAGTAGAGGAATATCAAGTAGTCAGTGTTTTTACAGAAAGCACTCCCAATGTTTCACTGCAATTTCATTAGCTGGCAACAGGAACTTAGACTAATACTAAGTTATCATGACTTTTCTGTATGTGGTTCTGCTGCACCTGCAGGTTATCCCATTCAAGTGTTTTAAGTACTGTTCACAGGTAACCTGCTTTTGAGTACACAGACTTGGTGTAACAATTGGGAAAAGCAGCAGCTTTGTGGTGTCTCTGCAGGTCGGCACTGCAAACAGAATTCAACCTTTACCAGCAATCTTCAGAGCATCCGACAGACTAGTTACTACGCCACGTAAAAATAACTTTGACTAGTACAACACAAATCCAACTCTGACTTAAAATAGAAAAGCAGTTTTATAGGTCCTTTTTAAAAACAGAAAGCTCTGTTGATGAAGCAAAAAAGCTTCTGTTGCTTCAGAAGCACTGAGGAAAAAAAAAAAAATCAGCGAACAAAGTGCATACCGAAATTTTTAGGGAAAAAGATTGAAGAAACAAAATAATGCGCTATATACAACACCTGCTTACCTCTTTTTGAGGTCAACGCAAACTGAATAGCGTTTCCTCCAACCCCACAGAACGCATCCACTATGATGTCGCAGTTGAATGACTGACTAACCCGGATGGCAATATGCTCAGCTATTTTCTCAGGAGTAACAGAAAACCAACCCTCTGCAACGGAAAAGGAAGAAGTGTATTTTCGCCTCTTATTTCAAGGTCACCCAAATGAAAAACAGACCACCAACCCCCACACACAACTGAAGGTTTAGCGTTAATCCCAACAATTTTGGCTTAGCACATTCGACCAGGAAATACAGGCTTTGAAGATGATAAACTCTGGTCAGTCCAGCGATTTGCTAAGCAAACAAAGTCTCGCTGAAGCAAACAGATATGCCTGAATCTCGGTAAATGCTTTGTTGAACTTGGTGCTGAGGATTCTGGCTTATCAAGGACAAGTCCACTGAAGCAGCTACAAAAAAATTTATACATCACGATTCTGCTCTGTAACAAATAAAACCAGAAATATATTCTCTCTTATCCGACATGTTATTTTCTTTACAGCAATGTCTGGTCTGCCAAATAATCTACGTGTTTATGTGGGAGAGCATTAGAAGTGAAAGGCTTACAAAACCAACAAACCCAAGATACAAAAGATTACTAATCTTAATTCCTTCTTTACCTATAAATTTATGATTTGGAAGTGGTTTCCATGTAAACATGAAAAAAAGTAACTTTGAAAGTGACTGCTGAAAGTCAGAACAAAACAGAACAAAACTAGATCCATCAGCATATTTGAAAGTTTCACAAAATTATTTTATAAAATATAGAAACAGAAAAATGTCACTGAGTTTCTGAAAAAGTCCTGACCACGCATAATTTCAGTACAGTATGATCTTTGGCAAACATCAGGACTAATGCAAACAGGGGTGTCCCATGCTAGAAGCCCTACTGAAGTCCAAGACTTCTGTTCGTCTGCTTGCTGGGGGATGGAATTTATCCAGAGGTGCAAACGCACACTCGGCAATGCTCCTCTTGTAAGAAAAGCAGTAATAAACTGCAAGAAGGGCCACAGTTTTGGACACTTCTTGTACCACCAAGTCAGCACACTTTGTACTAAACACACCTCTGTCTAGTTTAATTCCCTCGTCAAACCGAGAGAACAGCCGGTAGCGTTGTGCCCAGTACTTGGCCAGCTCCGGATCAGCAGCAATCTCGGCAGGTATAGCTCCCAGCACAATTTTATTCCTTCTTCTCCTTTTTTTCTCCTTCTTCTTTGCGGTAATTTTTTCATCTACAGCTGGAAGACACTGCAAAAGTTAACAGTCACTGTTCTTGTAGGCTAGGAACGTAATCGGTAGGTAGGTGAGAGTTAAGATACAAGATGCTCATGTTTAACAACACTGCTAAGTGTCCTTTATTACTGTTTGCCAGATTATGCAGATTAGTGGTTTAAGTTAAAAAAGAGCATCCTATATTTCAAGGGAATAGTGTTACCTGACAGGTATCAGTCACAGTCCTAAAAATCCTAACAGTTCACCCATTATTTAAGAGCCTTAACAGGCTAGCCATCATCTTCAACTGATGGCAATAAACTCTACACAGTGAGCAAAACAAGTGGATCAGAGACCAATTTAATGCCCTTATATAAATAAGGAATAAGAACCAATCTAGACAAGAGTTTTACGGTAGAAATCTAACATAATTGAATTACTATAGGAAGGATTAAACTATATGTAGAAACCTGAATAATCTGGTTTTCCTTTGTTTACAGTGTTAAATAGAAAAGTTCATATTATAGATTTTTTTTTCCCCCTAGAAAATAATTTTAACACCACGTGCTCCCCAAAGCTCAGCAATGTGCGTCCAAGAACCCAAAACCTGACGGTCTGTGCATCTACAGAGGTTAATGACCCTCATCCTTACAGGGGAAAAAGGGTGTGAGTTGGAGACCTGTTAGATCACATCTAGGATCAACAATGACTGTTCATCTATAAAGAAATACTGCCAATATTAGAGACAAGACCCGGGATTCTGGTGCTCCAGGAATAAGCTACTTCCACTAGCACAGCTCTCCATCAGCCTCATCACCCCTTGGACCTAACGAGTCTTTTTGAATAAACAGAATAAATAAATACCACACAATGCTGTAATTTGGGAAGGCAGTATTAAGTCCACTGCCAATTCATTTCCAGTTTGTAGGAAACTGATGTACCTTGGCTGACGTCCTCTGTCTCTGCCCGGAGATAATCGGGAATATCCAGAGAGACTAGCTGCCGCCCGCAGCCACGCTCCTGCCTCCCCACACCCTGCCCATCGGAGCTGCTCGCTGCCGCGTCCTGCGCTTCCTCCTCAAGGTGATTCCCTCCAGGTTCTGTGACGGCCGCACTGGAAGACGGTGGCTTTTGGTTTTCGGCGTTCAGTGTCGCAGTCTGTGCGGCAGCAATGCTTTCCTGATCCTCCGAGTCGCTGCTCACGGACAATGCCTCCGCTTTACCCTGAGGGGAGGCTGTCTGGGATGCGGCTTCCTCCCCAGGTTTATTAACCCGCTTTAGGAACTCTTCCACCTGCAATTGTCAAATATCACGGACGATTAGATGGTGCTGTTAACCAGCTACCAAGAGCACAGTTTAAAAGCCTTACAGTTCAAAAGCACCTGCCATGCATGCACTCTCTACCACATGTATTTTCAAAAAAGTAAAATATCCAGAGTCAAAACATTCAGGAAGTCCTTAACCGTGCTCTCTTTTTACAACATTTGGAAACAAGTTGTCCTTGGGAACTAGATACCAGCTACTTGCAAAAGAGAAACTCCACAAAATCGACTGATAAATACAGTAAATAATTCTCAAGTAATATCTGAAATATAGTCAGACTTGCCACAGCACAGCTGACCAACACTACTACTTTTTAATTAACTGTCTTTTCTCCGATCTGCATTTGGAGCAGCTGGACTCTGCTTTCAGATTAGCATAAACAGGTAAAATTACCTTCAGACATTAGTTGCCTCATCTCCAAGATGCACCAAACGGTGCATGTGCTAAAGGGTTCTGCTGCACAGTAGAGAGCTCAACATTGCATCCTAACCAACGTGCAGACGCCAGTCCAAACTCCTCAAAGGCACACACAGACGCTCACTTCTACGTTACAGTTGCTCTGAGTGGCACTAGGCCTGGGGCAGCTCCTTACCAGAAAGTCTGAGGAAACTTATAACTTTTTTTTTTCTTCACATAATTAAAAGTTGCCCTCAAACTGTACTGGCCTCAGGTACAAGATGGCAATGGTCAAGCCTTTGACCAAAAATTATAGCAATGGGCCTGAGGTTCAACACAGTATGTGCTGTCACCACCAGAAAACAGTGTTACGCACTTGGGTGTTAGGGAATGCCAAGCATCCCAGAAGGCGGCAAAGTAACATCGAAAATCTGAGGTAACAGATTTTAAAGAGACTTAACTAAAGAAATCTACAGTGAACAAGTTTTTCTACTAATTACTAATTTCTGAGTTTTAAAAAAAAATTAAAGCATAAAGTTAGAGGTGAAAATAAATGCAGGTAGAGGTGTAAGCAAAAATGTTGATACAAATTACTAAGAACATGGAGCTACATGAAATACACTAACCTATACAAACGTTTTTCTCTCACTGCTGAAATGCCAGCACTAAAAAATGCCCTCACATGCATTTTAAAATCAGAGATACTTTTAATAACTATAGAAACCTACACACACCTCTAAAGGAGTGATGCACCCAGATGTTAGGAATGACTTTCACATAACTTCACCATTAAGCTCACATTCCTCTTGACAGATTGCCAAGAGTCCACCAATGCCTTTCCCTATCCACCCTAACCTAACTACTCTTCGCCTAAGCAGGGAAGGGAAGAAAGGTAAAGAGAAAAAAGAAAAAAGAAAAAAAAAAAGAGAAGGAAGAATAAAAAGCAGTGGACTGACACTTAAAAAATGCCACCTACTCTGGGCAATTATTTTTTTTTTCATTTTCATAATTCAACACCTAAGGGAGCAGATAAATCTATGAATCACAGCAACACTAAAAATTAAACCTACTTTCTTCAAAGTTTTATTTTTTTTGCAAGACGTTTCAGATTCCTCTGTAAAGAAGATGTGTGTGTTTTTGCTCTTCCTTGGTTTACGCATATCCAAGAATTTGGACTTGAGTTTTGCTTTTTTCTCCAAGTACTGCACACTTCGGTGGGTGAAATCCGGAATTCCACCATACCTGAAGTTAAAAAAAAAAAAAAAAGGACTTGGTTAATTTCCAATCTGGAAGCTTTAACATGAATGTTGATGTCTACAGAAAATGATTTAGACTAAATTATTTCTTTATGAGATGTTCGCTCCACTCTTAAAATATATGTCACTGGATGTAGCTACAAAATAACGTACCTTCATGAAAACTTTTAAATATTTTTATTTGAAAACTTTTACCCAAATTGGTTTTAGATTTTTTTTCTTTTCCTAATAGGTGTATAACTTTAGGTGGAAACAATTACCCAGACCAGCCTGAAGAATAGGAAATGAAAAAATATCTTGATTAGTACAATGAAACATCTTTTGGTGGCTGTAAAGAACCTCCAAAACAGCTACTTTTGTCTCCTGGCAAACACAATTTAAAAAAAAAAAAAAAAAAAAGGGAAATATGGGCAATTCACTTCAATTTTTATAAAGTAGAACAGAGATTGTCAACTACAAAACACACTCCTCTTTGAAACATACATATATACACACACACTAAACAACTTGCATCCTGCAGAAGCACTAGACCTAAGCTACAGTCCACCTGTGCCCTGTGATATTACTTCTACAGCACTGACCACCGTATCTTTAGGTCATACCACCAAAAATGAAATTTCACTGGTCCAACACCCTGGCAACACTTCATTAGTATAGCAACATTTTACTAGTGTAAAGCAGCCTCATTCCAATATGAAACAGCTATAAATTATGATCTAAGCTCACAGGACTCCAAACTGAGAGGACCATTCATTGCCAGAGCCTTCAAGCTCTAATTTAAGTAGCTAACCAGCCATTTAACGTTTACACAACTGCAAGTACCTTAACGAGTTACACTTCTGTTTCAAAGCTTTTCTTTTAATTAAGGAACAACTTTTCTTGTTCTTCAATTAGTCTCTGTAACTTTGCATCTCTCTCTAGCCAAAGGATGACAGTTTTATTAAGAGCAGAGACTAACTTTGGGAATCATCTTCAAAAGTTTAACAAAATGGGAATGGAGATGAATGGTCTAGAGAGAGCTGACTTGCTATGAAGAAACCCTGAGTTCCTCATAAGCAATTACTTTTGTCCTGTGCCACACTTGAAACCCAAAACAGAGCAGGTTTCCTCAGGATCTTCCACTGGGTTCTCATCCACATCCAGTTCATGGCTAGGAAAAAACACAGACAACAAAGTTACTTGCTGTAAAACACACTCTTATTTTACAGATATACCACTAAGAAACTCACATAATGAAAACATTTAAATGTGGGCTTCAGTAAGTTCTTCCACACACTGCTGAAACCAAGCAAGGCAGGTAACATCAGCCTATTCATATGCATGAGCACATACTTTCCCCCCACGCCCCTCCAATTCTATGGATGTATGTCCTTCTATTGGGGTTATAATATTCCAACTATTCCGAATGACCTCTTAAAATATTTAATATCAAGCCCTACATGAAATCAATGAAGATAGTGTTTGTCCACCCTGTTTCCAAATTACTTTCATCATCTATTACGTTATCTATATTATTATCTATTATTAATGCTATGGCAACAGCAAAATATTAGAACAAAACCAAAGCTACGTGATTAGCCCATAACAATTCCATCCATCCCTTAACCTTCGAGTTTGTAAATCTGTTAGAGAGGAAGAGCCATCTCATCATCTTTGAGGCTACAAATTTTTAGAGAAGAAAGAAAAAGACCGTGACAAGGCAGAGATTAGCTATTTTATGATTGCCATAGCATGGAGCACTTTACTGGCAGCATACAATTCAGTTAAACAATACAAGTTATTTACTATCATTTTTGTATCATCGACGCTAATTAGACCTAGATAAGCAAGTTGTCCTATCCAATTTAACAATCTTGTACACTGCAGTGGCACAAGAATAGTACCATCACCCTGCATGGTCATCGAGGCCATACACTGTTTTCATAAAGCAATGAAGAGAAGAAATATCCACCGCTTGCTGCGAGGTAAAGTGACAAGCAGTGATGGAAGACTATGTGGTTTTGTACTGAAGTTTTAACTCTCAATCTCAATCAAACAAATAGTTACTATAAATCAGGAGGCTTCTGGACCTGGGCTTCTTGACAAAAAAGCTCGTCTAAATTTCATGACTTGCCTTCTCTTGACTTTGGCATGTCTGTATTCAGGAGGCTCTTCATCTTCATCTTCATCTTGGTCACGAAGCAGCAACTGTTCTTTGCCATTTGAATTCGAGCTACATGACCCCTGTGAACCTAAAAAAGACAGATGAGATCATATTTTCCTTCTGCATAAATGAATTCCTTATCTTCCTGTCCCCAAAGTACATCTGCAGCTACAGTTAGGTTGTCGTACATACCTGAATCTGACAAATAAGGCACAAGTGCCAAACACACATACCTTCACCTGTCTTTGTTTGAGGGACAACATACCAATGCAAGCTTCCAGTCTTAGTTACACTGTAGAGTTAATAATCTTAAGCAGGACCAACGTCAAATTATCTCAGCTCTCCAAGAAAAATAAAATGCCTACAAGGTACAAATTCAAAACAGTTTCTTCCTTGTGTGTAAATTTTGTTTCCATTTCATTAGCTATGCAAAGATATTCACATACATTTAATAAGAGAAGATTCCAACACTCCTCTCATTTCTTGTTGGAAAGGAGATTTTCCTTTCACCTCTCCCATTCCAACTCTACTGTAGGATCAAGATGGGACCACACCTGCTTCTTCCTTCCTTAGAAAGTCACTAGCGGCAGACTCTAGAGGTTTCCCACCAAACTGAAGTCCTGGGCTGCTGAAACTTAACTCACATGCTTCATCCCTCCTCTTTAGCAGGAGAAACCATACACCAGTCAGGAAAGACGTTACACTGCTGCTTACAGTGAATGCTGGCAGGAAGAACTGGCAGGCAAACAAGATGGCCCCCTCCTTTCTCTGCATGCTGAACTGGCTGGCAAAAATGTCTCCAGCCCAGTCTTGTACCTCCCTCACAGAAGCTCTTCCAGTAGCGTAAGGCACAGCCACTGGCTTTCATCATACTACTACACCACCTGGCACTTTCACTTGTTAGCACTAGCTGTGAACGTGTGAATCTGGGGTTGTAGAGATGACTGCAGCTCACTGCCTAATTGATTGCTTAATGCTGGAAGGGACCTCTGGAAGACATCTGGTCCACAGTAACACAGTACAACAAAACAAGAGTTTATTCTCAAGTATGGCATTTTTAGACAGAAGGCAAACCCCTCCCCCAACCCCAGAACTGCAGAACTATTTTTTTTCCTCAGAAAGCTGTTATTAAAATTTGTCAGATTCATGAGAACATCAACCCGAGTTTTCATTCATTTTAGACTATCAGTGAGAAAAGACACATCAGCTGAATGACACAGCTGCAATACCAAGATAAAAAAATAAATACGCACTAACAGTGCTCTCTCACCACTTTCTGTAGTACATTTGAAGATTTATGAAGTACATGTTCTGTTAAAATCACGTCTGGCTGAAGAACACATTCAATATACAGGTTAGAGAGGAGAGAGATCGTCCAGATAAGCAGAGGGAAGAAAAAGGAATCAAGTATGCAATCATCCCACAAAATACTTGATCGACTTTTTAAAAATGGCATAATACAGACATGCCCTTGTTTCTTATATATAACTGCCTAGAGAAATTCTGGTAGAATCAATTTTAGCGCATTTTGTATTACCTGACTGGTTAATACTTTTATTTTCACAAGATGCACTCCTTTTCCTGGTTCCTCCATCACAGGGTTCCTTCTGGCTTTCACTGTCAGATGAACTACGCTCTTGAGGACCTTGACGGGCTACTGCCAGAGCTGCACTGCTCTGCTGCGCTTCCTCCAAATTCAGATTTAAGTTACAAATCCCAGTGATTATTTCACTGTGGGGCTCAGCACTCGAAGGGAGCGTTTCCTCACTTCTGGTGTTAGAGGAAGACAGCTCCAAGTTCAGCACTTCGCTCTGTTCAGCCCCTGGGCTAACCAAGTCCATTTTTCCTGACAGACCCGTCTCCTGGGTAACCCCATTAGCTTCCACGTTGTCACCATGTGAGCTCTCAGTAGTCCATCCTTGACTTGTCCAGTACTGAAACTGTTCCCAGTAATACCAGTACAGTTCGCTATAATGCTGCTCCCACTCTTCCCTGGTGTCCGGACTATTCCAAGGCTCAGAAGCTGTGGTGGCCTCAGACGATGAGACCTCTTGATGCTTCTCCTGCCAACTTTGCCAAAGAAGGCCCTCTCCGTACTCACTCCAGTACTTCTCCCATCTTTCTTTAAGTTCGCTGGGTAAAGCCTCATTTGCAAGACTTCCTGAACTTTCACAGTTCCCTTCACTTACAACCTGAGGTTTGCTGCTCTTCTCACGTTGCTCTGTAGCAAGGGCCAGCTCACCAGAAATGGACTGGATATGACCACCACAAGCTCGATCCTGGCGTTCCTGCCTCATTTTATCCTCATGTTTTTGCTGTAACTCTTTTTTCTTCTTCTTTTTCTTTTTCATAATCTTCATGTTACTTCTCTTTCTATAATTTTCTGTCGCCTAAAATATAATGGAAAAAAACATACTTAGAAGTCCACAATGTATATGCAGTCTTTTCTTGTCCTCTCTCCAAGCACGTTTCTGTTTCTGCTGTAACCCTCCCTCTCACTGCAACCCTGCTGCTAGCTTTCTCCCCACAAAAGGTTGTAGGGTTTATGGGTCTCATAGGGCCCCACTGCACAACCTTGGCTGACGTTTCTGAGGAAGTTGTGAGAAAGAGCTGTGAGAAAGTATGTAGAAAGACGCACACACAAAAAAAGGCAGAATTACAGACAGAAGTGGGGCTGCTGAGAGGGAAGTCATCAGTAGCTCAAGGATTCAGAAGGAAAGACATCAACATGAAACACTGTAAAATCCTAAAGGGAGGTTGGTCAGGAATTGAGGCGTCACTGGGCTGAGCTCAACAGTAAAACGGTATCTCAGTAACATCAAGGACCTGTTTTAGAGGGCTGTGGAAGCTGACTCTTACTGTCAGCTGGTATCTGCCTGGCCAGCAAACACTGTTCAGGTGTCTAATTAGGGTAGCGAACATATAATGCTCAGCCTAACAGAATGTTAAATCCTTGCTATCTTTGGGCGCTTTAAACAAAAAAGCATCGCTTTATACTCGTGAGCTCTGTAAATCCTGCAGCTGAATCTCTATATGTCTGAACACACTGACCCAAAAGAGGGGTGTAATATTCTTCCCATCCCATACTGATCTCCAAGTTGGCTAACAGAAACACAAGGAAACAGCCTCCTCTCCAAACAGGTGGCCCTTTCATTTGTGCAATACAACCATTTCACTTGTTACAACAAACTCATACTACTACAGTTGTCTAGTGGAACAGATGACAGAAAAACCTGTTACTGAACGGAAACATTAAGGTAACTTGCTGGTTTCATCAAATACAACTCCACTTGTTTCAGTGGGGCTTCCTGTGCTTACAGATATAAACAAGAGAAAAACATCCAAGAAAAGCAAGTTTTTCCATCAGATAAATCTGCCAATTTTTTTCATAAACTGCCAAATTAAGTTTGGCAGGTAAAAAGGCGGTGGTGATGAGGGACTACAACTCACATGGGCAAAAGACTGCAAACGTACAGATATTACTCCAGACCTCCCATCAGCTGCAATCCCTAGTTTTGTTGCCTTAACAAATGCATCAGGTGGACTATAAAGAAATTAGGTTCGGAGAACTGGCATTATTCTTTCATCCTCGTACCTCATAATGTCGTGTTAATACACACAGTGCAAAGCACAATGCTTAGTAGTAATCTAGTAAAAACATACATTATTTTTTCATTCAACTTATTTGTGGTATTACTACATAGCAACAAAAATTGCATGTATACTTTGTGCTTGAAGTTGGATGCCTGTAAGGTCTATTTAGATGCCATCAATTAAAATCACGTACAAGTTTCTCCTATTTATTTACAAATTAATCAGGTCAGAACCATGGAGTGCTCTGCACAGAAGTACTCTCTCACTGCCAGGGAGGTCTATATTCCATAAAGTGGACAATGTGGACATCCCACTGTCTTTTTCTCATCTGTGAACAACTTTAGTCTTCCTCTAAAGCCCAAGTGCTCCCTATGGGAAGCAGAGCACCCAAGCCTCACTCCCGCCCTTTGGAACAGCCTGGCTTTATCAGCTGCAAGGGGGATCTGAGAACTAGCTTTTTGTATTAGTATCTAAAGCTAAGTGGTTAAAGCAGACAGTATGAACACACGTGCTCAGATTGGAGTGTGCTAGTTGTCCTGATGCAGAGCACCAACATTACCACAGCTGTTTTAAACCATCTCTCTCTAGTAGCAAGAGGAATACAGATACAGAAGCATGAAGCACAGCCTGACCCTGTTTAGTCAAATTGGCAGGTGGATTTTACAAACTGCACAGAACACGGTGCTGTGTGTTGTTACAAGCATGCAAGGCAGGCAGCTTAAAGCCAGCTCGGATACATTTCCATGGGCTGCAGTCTCTAAACTAACTGAGAAGCAGACATGCCACTATGTCTGGAAACACAAAATAAACAGAACAAATAAAGCAAATAAAGATTTACCACAAAGTCCCTGTGGGCTGACTGCCCACCAAACTGAAGAGGCAATCCCATACTCTTCATAAGCTCGGCCTCCGAGTCTAGTTCAACTTCCTCCAGGTCGAGAGCATGATTAGTATCCACCTTTAATGTCACATTGGGACAACGGTTCTCCTCCTCAGACGCTTGTTCCTCCCCTATAAACAAGTTATATTAAGTGAATATAACCTGGCACTGATACCTCAATGCAACAGCATGGCCTACAAAAATGAGCAGAACTGCCTCTTAAGCTTCCTTTCCCATTTAAAATTTTCATCATAAGCATCTTACTGTCCGCATAACTACCAGTAGGAACCAAAATCTAACTTCGACAGCCAAAACATTGCACTAGGTCTGGCTGGGATGGAGTTAACTTTCCTCATATCAGCCTGTATTGAGCTGTGTTTTGGATTCGTGGCCAAAACAGTGTGGACAACATACCGATGTTTTGGCTATTGCTGAGCAGTGCTTGCACAGCACCAAGGCTTTCTCTTTTCCCCACTCTGCCCTCCCCAGTGAGTAGGCTGGGGTGGGCAAGAGATCGGGAGGGGACACAGCTAGGACTGCTGACCCAAACTGGCTGAAGGGATAATCAATACCCTATAATGTGACGCTCAGCAATAAAAACTGGGGTAGAGGGTGTGGGTGCTTGGGGTGAACCCACCACAAACATTCACCTCAATAACTTGCAGAGCAAACTACAGTAACACCCAGCAAACAACAGAAAAATTAGTATTAGGAAAAGAAAATTCTTTACAGGAGTTCTTTTGGCATGTATCAGAGCAAGCATAAAATACAAGAAGCTGGTTTTGTTACAAATCTTTCAAAAACACGCTAACAAAGATAATACAATTTTACAAAAATGTAATGTGTGAACTACAGAACATCATCATCTCGGAAATAACTGATCAACTATTGAAACACTGCGTGCACATCTATCAAATTTTTAAGCAACATCGTATGTATATAAAATGACAAATACCACTGAGAAAGTAGGAACTGTATACTGATGAAACTTATGAAACACAAAAGCTCTTGACTCAGTTGATAAAACTCAAAAATTTAAGATTTTTTTTTTTGATCAGGATATATTTACCGCCAAATATATATATATATATTTACACAGCACAAGACTCTTCTTTTCTTAACTGATTACTCTCACCACAATTCAGTCATATATGCACAAAAACATGGTTTACATTCTCCTTCATTCCATTCACACTGCCTCCATCTAACCTGTGCTATTCATTCTCAGCTTCTATGGTCATTCCTTTCTGTTCAGATTCTTTCCTTTCAAATCAAGCTATTATATGATGCTGGAGCTAGCAATACACCAATGGAAAAATCAGATACCAAAGGAATTATGTTCAGACAGGCATGTGTGGGGAATTTGGGAGGATGGAGCAAGGGACTGGTGTTGAATTTGCCAGAGCATGCACTATGATTATTCCTAAAATACAAGCAAGCAGGGAGAGACTTACCCCTCCAGCCCTCCTCATATGACTCCTCATGTACATGCAAATCATAATTTCCCCCATCAGGGCTATTGTTGCTTTTCTACTTCTGGCCCAGCAGATTAATCAGCAACAGCTAATGTCGTAGGCTGCGGTAGAGTCAGCAGGACAGTATTACTCCCAAGCAAACATCTAGGATTTGCAGACCCTCTGTGATACAATTAATTTTGAGCTAGGAAAGTTGAAATTATGATTTTAGAGCAGGTCAGGCACTTGTAAGCTAATCTGCTCTGTGCACCAGGTGGAGATTATGTGAGCTGGTAAATCTGTGCAAACGGTAATAAGCATCGCACCTGGTTTGACACAAACTTCCACGTCAAGATTATAGCAATTTGAAAGTTATGCAAGTGCTAAGTTATTATTCACATCCATCCCCGTAACAAAAGTGCTGAAAAAAAAGCCAGAAGTAAGAATAAAACTATGGGTTAGCAGTTACACAGTCTTACTGTACCTTAAATAACCACACACAACTCACTTTAACTGCACATGATATTACACAGTACATTTTATTACCTTACCTGTACTATCATTGTCATCTTTGACATAAAATCCTTTTAATCCCAGTTTATATAATTTTCGATCTCTGTAAAAATGAAAAGAGACATGGATGCAGAAGGTCATCATTAAAACAAATTTTTTTACAGTAAAAAATATCATTCAGTGGAACAACCTCCCCAGGAACATGGTAGAGTCCCCATCGCTGGAGGTTTCAAGATGCGATTGGATAGGGTGTTAGATAACCTCATCTAGGCTCCCTTTCCCACAAAATGCTGGCCCAGGTGATCTTTCGAGGTCCCTTCCCACCTGGGCTGCTCTGTGATTCTAAACACACGAAGGAAAGAAAAATATGAAAAATGCAGCACTTTAAAGCCTGACGTGAAAAGCTTACATGAAAGATATTCAGAAAACGTTGCTGCCACACAGAATACCCGGGAATTAAATTTTTGGGGCACAAAACATTCTGCTTAAGTGGGTGGCATTTAGTGTCTTCGGTCCAAAACTGCAAATATTTCAGCCACCACCCAACGCTGAAGGCACCTCATCTCTGCAAGTGCCTCTGCTAAACACCGAGTGTGTTGAACGTCAAAAGCTCCGGCAACGGCCACGACCTCTCCTCCCAAATCACGCATCTGCGAGAGACAGCCCGCGAGCAGCATCTCTCTTTCCTCTCCTCGCTGACAAACCTGCTCCTCCTCTCTGGCTCGGGGAGGCTCCAGGTCCCTCCGCGCCCGTTTGGGGAAGGGAGAGGGGGACGGGAGGCGCCCGCCGGAGCCCCGGCCGCGGAAGGGAGGGAGCGCTGCGGGCCAAGCCCCGAACAGCCGCCGCCCCAGCCGGGGACATCGCAGCGCGGCCCGCTCTCCCCGGGAGGGAGCGGGCTCCCACCGACGGGACCACTGCTGCCCGCCGGGACGTGCCCGCTCCGGCAAGGGCCCCCCCGCGGGAACCGGCGTTTGGGTGGGCTTCCCCCCCACACCTTTTCTGCCCCCCCTATAGCTGGTATCGTTTGGTAAACACAACCTATAGGGACACTTTTGTGCACCTCCTCCTGCTTGCAGCCACCACGGCCGCAGCAGCACGGCCCTTCCCCGCACCTCCCCAGCGCAAACCTCCCGCGGCCACGGGGGACGCGGCCACGCGGGGCCGGCCGACCCGCCCGCCCGGTGCCGGCGGCGAGGCCGCTACTCACTCGACAAAGGCGCGGGAGCAGAGGCAGAGAATGCTGCGGGCCGCCCCCGCCCGCAGCAGCAGCTCCGCCACCAGCCGCCCCCGCGGGTCCTGCACCATCCCTGCGGGAAGACCCACGCCGCGGCACGGAGCCGCCGCTGCCTTCCGCCGGAACTGCCGTGAGCGCCGAGCCCGCCCCGGGCCCGCCCGGCTGCGGCCGAGGGGGCGGCCCGAGCCGAGCCGAGCCGAGCCGAGCCGCGCCGCCTGGGGGGGGCGCCCGCCGCGGCGGTGGCGGGGTGTCCGCTCAAAGAGCAGCCGCTGCAGCCGAATTGGGGGTTCAAGCTTTAGCACCCTGCTTTGCCTGTCGGCGTCCCAGGCTCCCCAGCCCAGAGTAGCTGGGCTTTTGAGAGCTGTAGTTGGGGGTGCCTGTGTAAGGGCAGCCATAGTTATATGACTTCTTGTGCTTTCAGTGACTCCCTACGAGGAATATTTGCATCTTGGTGGTGTTCAGAGTGGGGGAAAGGAGGGGAGGAAAGGACATGGCAACAAAAATCTGCAACAAAAGATACTGCAGCAAAATCTGGAAAAACCGGGAGTGGAAAACAGGAGTGGAAAACCTGAGCAAAGCGTAGTGGAGTAGTGACTGGAGCAGAAGTAACAGGAGAGCTCAAAATGAGGGGAGAATGGGGACAGAGCGGGCAGAAGGAGTCGAAATGAAAACAAAGCCTGGTGAGCAAAGGGGCCTGGGAGAAGGCAGGGCGAGGCGGCAAGGTCGAGTGAGGCGCTGGAGGCAGAGGTTGGGTGGGGAGGGAGGAAAGCATTGGGAAGCAGCAATGTGTGATACGGTACAGTGATACAGGTAACTGTCTTCTGCTCCCAGACTTCTTTCCTGTGGAGTCCTGCTTCAGGCGCCGGATCACATATAATCCGGGAAAACATCGTTGTGGAGTGAAAGAGGCTGTTTCATTTGGGAGACCTGCTGACCTGTTGTGAGAGTTGGAGGCTGTTTAGAATAGGAGGTTGGTAGGAGAGATGGGAAGGTGCAATGGTGAGCAGACCATGGGATGCTGCCCTGTAGAATTAGATTTTATCCTTGCCTCTACTGCAGAGACTTTATATGATGATGCATAAGATTTGAGAGATTTCCTGTGTAAGACACTGAGCAATGGACTATTCAGCTCTACTTAGGTTATTCAGAGTTTATCTGTAAAATGCATGAAATCCAGGTCTCTCTGAAGACCATTACAAAGCCTTCCTAGACATCACTGGGACAGGATTTCTCAGATAATAATTACGGACTTTGTGATCTCTTCTTACCTGCTAGCCTACTGCCTACTGGACACTGGGAGGGTATTAGAAAGAAGTGTATCATACATGCCTGCCCTGCTTTTAGGCCCTCTGCAAGGTGTTTGCTTTTGACAAGCTGGGATACTGGGCTTTACGTTAGCTACATTCAACTCATGATGTGCTGTGCGGTTTGTCTGCTGCTCTGTCTCATTCCGTTTGCATCAGTACATTTTGGGTAACAAGGCTATACAGCCTCATGAGGATGCAAGATGTCCACAGGATTTTTAAGACATTTCATGTAGGAAATATGCAAAGAGTTTGGAGGCAGAAGGACTGACCGTTCAGGTGACAGTAGCGCAATTACCAACCGTCCAACAACAAATTCCATCCACTTACAAAAAAAATCTTAAAATTAATTGTATCCTGAATCACGCACCATCTTACATCTGATATAACCAGAAATATAAAATGCCATCACTAGTCAGGACTTGTATGTATCTATCACTACAGTAATTAAATACTTTAGAAACACTGGGAAAGATTACGCCAATTCTAGCACTCATATGGGTATAACTGTGTCTGCAATTAGGATGCTACATCACCTTCACATTTCAAAACTGAAAATGCAGCAAAATAAAAATCTTTCAACACAAATTGTTTAGCAACAGCCAAATGCTGAGCGTAGAGAAGTTGAATTGTGAATTGCAGAATATTTTGAGAATTATTATACTCCTCAAGGAAACAATACTACATTTCAAGTGAAATGCAGAGAATACTTTTGTAGAAGAACAAGATGACTGTTCTTTTATAATATCCAAGCCCGATATCCTGCAGCCCCCAGGAGCAGCCACCAGCGGGTGAGGCTAGACACATGTGGGAATGCCTCCTAGTACTCTCCCATTCCCCAGCCATCTGCAGCTGATGGCATGTGGTTTCTGCCTGTTTAGTAAAACAGCGGATTTCTCCTCATGATACTTGTCCAGTTTTCCCCTGGACCCATCATCTAGCAGTGAATTGCACAGGTCTATCAGCTGTTGCATGAGAAGCCACCTTTTTCGTTTTGAACGTGGCTTCTCCCAGCTTCAGTGATGCTTCGCTTATTGGAAGAGTAAGTGAGCAATTGATCCATACTCACCTACTGTGCTGCTGGATTTTATAGATGTCAGTCATATTCCTTATAATCTCTCTCTTTTCCAAGCTGACGAGCCCTGGCATATTCAATGTTCCTTCTCTGGGAGCCAGTCTATACCTCTGGTTTTCCTCATTGCTCTTTTCTGACCTTTTTCTAGTTGTACTATATCATAGTAGTGATATCCCCTTTGGACCACGACTGTGCTGATAGGTCTGACCTAGGCAGGGCAGTGCCCTTGGAGTGTGATTTTTAGCAGACATGATTTTAAAATGTTACACTTTAACTAGCAAAAAGATGCTTGTAACAACGCTTGTTTTGGTTTAGCTTGCACTGGCAAATAACATGCTTAAGCTAAAGTAAAATAAGCCATCCTTAAAAAATATGCACTGATGAGATGCTACTGATTTAAAAAGTCATAGGTAATGAAGCTGGTTTAAGTTTGTGCTTGGCAAGGAGCCTGTCTTGTAGGAAAACAATGGTCTGCTTCACATTGAGTCGGTACGGGGTTGATATGTCCTTCCACTGGAACCTGAAATGATTTACCTGATCCACACGAATGAAGCCAAAGCAGCCAGCGGCTCTGTAGCCTGCTCCCCAGGCTGCCTTGCCCTCCTCTGCCCGCCCTTGCTTTCCTCTGGCAGGTCCTGTTCTGAAACGCTTCTTTCTCTGCTTCCCTCACCTGTTTTCTGCTCCTTGCTCCTTGCTCTCACACACTGTCTTGGGCCTCCGCTTCAAAGCCTTTCTTGGACCTATCTGTTGCTATTTTTTTTTATATCTTAGGTGATAGTGAAGACCTCCACTTTCCAGTGACCCTGGTTTTGCCGCTTTTATCTGTGCTTCTCAGAACGTGACCTTGCCTCCCAGATGACTTTAAAGCTCTTCATTATTTCCATCTTTTTAAATCCCTTTTCAAGGCTAACTTCCACAACAGATACTGACCAAATAACAATAAGTTGAGGGATTCTGAGAACAGCATCCTTAGCTATTAAAAATAAAACAAAAGCAAATACATACCATGTGTATAAAATAGAAGATATTCTCACAGTAACTCTTACCTGCTCATATAATTCTGAGCTCCAGCCTTACATGCACGTCTCCCTTACCATGTATGAGAAGTGCTGGGGAAATAAGGCAAATATTTCTGAGTCAATCTGGGGTTTATTATATGTTTATGTAAGAACTTCTAGAAAAGAACCTTCACTGTTTTCCTGGAGGAAATTATCGGATTATATATGTATCCGAATGTAATCAAAAAACAAGCAGTTTATCAACATCTTGGTTTATAAACAGATGATAAGATTAAGAACAGTATTTAAACATAGTAAAATTTTCTAAGTTACATGTTACAAAAGACAAGTAATTCTATCATCTTTCTGTAGTGGATAAGCTAAGAGAAATATTTGAGAGTGTTTAACTCAAGGTACTGTATTCTCTCTTAGCAGGAAGGGTTACGTAGACATGAATGCCATACATGAGAATCTCTTACCTCTGCAATTTATATATAGGAGGCATTGATTCAGCTGAAGTATCTGGATGATTTTCTGCAATGTGTGCACTGGTTCTGGCTGATCCAAATGTCAGTTATAATGCTCTTTGTACCTGAGTTTTTTCTGCCCGGTATTCTGTACCCTTTCAGTCTTTTGCTTCACGTTTACAAGAGAAAGGATGGCTTAAAGGGACATTATTCCAATGAACTGTGGGACAGAAGGTGGCAAATGGTGACATATCTGTGGAACTTGTATGGAAAATTATAGCATGGTAAGTGAGGGTTTTTTCTTTTCGCTTGAAAATAGTCTCTACTAAAGAGGAAGAACTGGAGGAAATGTCAGTTCTCCAGTTGCAGATGTACACAGAAGGATGTGCAACTGGCTTAAGCTTCAGAGACCCTCCAGTCTTCTAAAAAGGTATTTGCTGATGTATAAATGACCAGATACTCAAATATTATTCATGACTTGCAGAACTAGAGGTCTCTCAGTATTATCTCCTTTTCACTTTTTTTGTAAAGACTGGAGTCCACTGAGCAAATGCAAATCATAAGGTCAAGGTAGTCTGACATACGATTTTGTGACCGTCTGTGAGAGAAGATTTTTTTTTTTTCTGTCACAGTCCCCTTTGACACCTAGATATGAGTCATCTGGCACGTGAGAAAGTAATTCTATGTGGCAACATTGTCTCAGTGAGAATTAAACTCTTACAGTCCCAAAACCCTTGCACTTCTAATTCTTGTTCAACACATAAATTTTTTTTTGCTTTTATTTTGAAATACATGAAGCCGTCCCAGCTAGATTCGATATTTTCTTTGAACGGTTGATGAACCAAACAAATGTTTAAAAGGACATAAAGCGAACATGATATCCAGGCATGTTATTTAGGTCTGTTACTTACTACATGGTGCGTTTTTGATCCCCTAATTGCCTTCTTAAAGACACCTTAAGTCTCAGCCTTCTAGTAATGGGCAGAATCCTCTAATTATGCTGTAGCTGTACTCAGATTGTGTCATTAGACAAATCAGTGGGAGATGCAGGTTCTTGTAATCATTGTGGTTGCCTTAGCTGTTATGGTTTGTTCGGCATTTGCAATTACAGTGAAACAATAACACTGTTAAACAGTAATTACTTTGCTTTCACAGAAGCAAAGCAAAAGTGTTTAAGAGAAAGTCTATTGGAAAACAAGAAATAAAGGGGTGCTTCAGTCACAGCTCCACATCCTTTGATTCCAGGACAGAATATGAATTTTAATTGCTCTTACTTTTATACAGTTAAGGGCTCTGATTTTTTTTTGTTGTTGTTTTGGGTTTTTGTGTGTGTGTGTGTGTTTTTATGGGGTTTTTTTTTGGTGGTGGTGTCTTTTCTGTTTCTTTTTCTGTATAAATCAGGCCAAATTTCACCAGAGTGGAGTAATTGCCACAGAATAGATAACTGGTTTGTTGCAGCACGGGGGAGTCCCATCGGTTAGTGCTGATACCTTTAATTCCTACATAAAGAATCTTCTAGCTCATGCTTGGAGGCAAAAGCCAGAAAGACTAGAAAGATAACAGATAACAGATGACTTTTACAATGCCTGTACCATGGATTTGACTGTCTCTGGTTCCATATGTCTTCACAGCCCAAACCAATGTTGTCAGTGCCTGTTGTCTTCAAAGCACCTTTGAATCCCGTGGGAACCATAATTAATTGGAACAGTACCTGTTCCAATTTGGACAGACAGCTTGGTCTTGCCAGTTATCAGGCACCGTTAACCTAATATTTCTGTTTCTGCCCATTGTAGTCTTTGGTTTAACTTTTTTTATTCCTTTTTTTGTACGGTAGTACATGCAGTTAAATTGTATCCAGTTACATAGTCCTAGATAATGGACTAGACCATTTATTTTACAAGTGGCCACTGTGCATTTGCACTTTTGGAAGTGCTGCTGATGTAGTTTAAGCCAGAGGAGACCACATCCTGAGGCTGTGAACACATCGAGGACATCTTAAAAAATTAATTTAAAGATGTGTAGCTTTAATTCTTCTTTACCGTAAAGTATATTTCTCTTTGAATTGGGCTACTTTTTATAGGTGCAGCCTTCTGTGACTCTTCCTATAAGGAAGTTTTATAGTGCTTTATTACAGCTCTGTTTTCCAGTATAGCTCTGGAAATAATAACTTTATGCTTCTCTGTTGCTTATTAATTTTTGCTTGCAAGTTCATGGAGTTTTTGGCATTGCATAAGAGCCCTAGTCATAGACCCATTATGCTAAATATATATATAAAATATATATATATATAAATATAAATATATATATAAAAAAATATCTAAAAATATACTAAATCTGAGTAAAAAGATTATTTCTAGCCTAAGGAAGGGGTAGCAGCTTTGCATAAAGAATGCAAGATTTGTGTGGAGATTTATTATGTCTTCAGGCCAAAAAGTGATGTCAAAGAAAGACAAATCGAAGGACATGGCCATAGGCAAGAGCTTATAGAAGCAATTAATGATTCACCTCAAGAGCCATCACTGACCACAAAACAAGATCCTACTGGTTGAAGTAACTGCAGGGTAACAAAACTAATCTAACAGATCTAGCCTCCCAGAGTCAGGGTGGCAAATTAGGGACATGTCCTTGCCTATCTGCAGTAAAACAGTTTAAAGTTAGTGCTTCCGTAATAAAAAGGAGGTCTTCCATACAGGGGTTTTCCTCTGACGCTGAACTTGTTCCTGCTGAGGTCCTGACCTGCAGATGGAAGGATGCCCTCGCTTGCAACTTAACGTCTGAAGCTGGGGAAAGCTGTAGCAGCACTAGGCTGGCCACTTGCTAGAGCTTCTTTTTACGTTAAAACTTTAAGTGACTGGTAACTTTATTATTTTCTTTCTGTTAAGTTCATAACAATTATATATGTATTTCTCTCATGGTACCTTTGGATTATATGGTTTTAAGTTTATTTGCTGTGTTTCATGATTAGTCTTTTCAGTAAAATTCTATGGGATATGTTGTTTCTCAACTAGTTTCTCAACTAGTCGTTGAACCATCTTGCTTCCCAGTTCATATTTGAGGACCCAAAAGCTTTAGCTGCATTTTTATTTTCAAGTTTTTTTGCTGAATGGGAAACTTTTATTTCATTCTGCTCTTTCTGCACTCTCTAGGCCTATCAAGTATTTTTAATTTCCTTAGTTATACCATGTGACTATGAGAAACTATAGACAGTTTGTTCATCTGGGAGGTATTTCCCCAAGTTCAATGGTTCGGTGGCAAACACCACTGACCAATGTGAGGAGAGACTACCTACCGAAATATAACTTACAAATAAGAAATTTTGTTTCTCTGTTACAAGCTCATATTAAAGGGTGACCACATATAGAGAGGAATGGCACAGGAATGCTCCAAACCAGCAACTTTCTTTGAGATGAAGAGTGATATAATTAGAGGATCAAGAAGCAGCCTGTTAGTTTCTAACTACATTTATGCTAGGAAATTAAATAGTCAATCATCTGATTTAAAGAGCTGCTGTAACTTGAGTGTGATTCAGGGACACTTAAGCTAATTGCTTACTGGTTTTTTTAATAGCATACAACTTTTTTTAACATAAGGGAGTGTGACAGGGAAGGCTTGCTTGACTCACGGGCTTTAACTCAAATCAGGATCAAAGCGATTTACTGATTTATTAGCCGGCAGTCAGGGAGCTTCACATTCTGGATCAATATCAGCAGGTCAACAGATAAAGCAGAGTATGAGACACTTGCAAAATGTTAAAAAGCACCTACAAGTTTCTAATACCCTTTTATAACTAAGCCCCCAAATTTCTAATCCCACAGGAGCATGTTCACGTGTGCACACCCCTCTCTTGCAGGACAGGGGATGACAAGCACACCCCCCTCTTTTGGCCGTGCACGTTCTCCTGCTGGAGATGGGGCTGCTCCCGCTTTGTGCATAGCAGTGCAGCTCCCTGCTGCCTGCTAGTCCGTGCTCTGGCAAGAGGGCACCCCACAAGTTCCCGCAGGCACCCCGAGCTGTGGGTCCTTCTGCTGCTGCAGCCTGTCCTGTCAGCCCTGCTCTCCCCATGGAACAGGGAGGATGCCGCGTCAGGCCGAGATGGGGGCACGATGGCAGCGGGGTGACTCCTGGCAGCATCCGAGGCAGGGGTCTGACTGCTGCGCTAAGCGCCTTCGCACTCCCAGGTCTCACCCTGCAGTTACAAATTTCCTTCCATCTTTTATACTTCTCCTCAAGCTGACTCTTTTCTCAAAAGCCTCTTGGTAGTGCCCTGGTTGCTGCTTAATCCAACGGATGCCTATTGTAAACAAACATTGTCATTATTAGTTTCCTCATCTGATGCTCAGTTTTGGGGCAACCTCTTCTCAGACCAGGCAGTTTTGGGTGTTCCATCTGCACGGGCTGTTTACATTCACAATCCTGCCATACCACCAGTTACTATCCAGGCCATGCTACCAGGACAGGTCCATCAGGAGGTTTTGTTACCTCAAAACTCGACTGGTATAAAATTACTATTACAACGTTTCATATTCTCAACAGGTGAGGAGCTGTGCGGGGTGGAAGAAATGCCAGATGGTCCATCGCTCACCCTGGAGCCATCCCTTCTGACTCCTTGTACTTCATTGCTGGCTTATCCAGCCAGAGCACAGGCTGGTCACTTCACATTTAAAATACCAGGGAAATATTCTCATTGGATGAGAGAATGCTAAGTAAGAAATATTTTAGATTAAAATATTTTGATGAAACTCACAGATAAATTTGTATATACAGTAATTCTGGTAAGAAAAGAGTAATATAAAGAGACAAACCAAAGGGGCAGTTATCCCCGTCATCCCTCTTCAGCCATGGCCAACTGTAGCTAACCAAGGCTAAGGAAAAAAAATAAGCCATGTGTGCTATGGTAGTTCCCCAGATAAATCTGAATGATATATAGTGGCATAATGATATTTTCTGTTTTGTTTTCTATTTATTTTCTTGTAATTGCCAGCATTCGATTTGCTCTTGACCATAACTGAGCATGGGACTCAGTAATAACATTTTCACAGAAATACCTATTAAAAGTTTTGGATCTCTTTCCCAACTGACTCTCACAGCCTATCCCAAACTGAGCTTATTTATCACTACAGAAATCAAGTGACTTCTAAGACATTAGTCTTAGGAAATCTGTGGTGTGCTATTGCTCACAATTGCTAACGGGGCATAGCTTTCCAGAAGCCATTAATATAGCATTATTAACATAAAGCATAGCAGTGCCCTTTCTCCTGCTCTGTGTCTCTTTTATTAACATCACATTTTATCTAAGGTATATTCAAGAAATTTTCTTTCCATCCTCTTTCCACACCCCTTGATTTTTCAGTGCTTTTAAAATACCAGTTGCCTGATCCAGTTCTGAGCACAGTTTCTCTTGATGACTGCCAAAAGCGAAGAGGAACATGACAGCAAGGGCTGGGGACTTACTAAACCTGGCTTGCCACCAAAGAAAACATGATGTTGGATGACATCCTAGAAATAATGTAAGTTAAATAACGTATTGTTAAATTGTTTTTATTCTTGGCTCTCCAAGCTGTAAAATAAAGCTCTTCTAGCCGTGGCCAGGTGATGACTTAGCAAGGAGACAAGGCAGTGAAAGATGTTACTGTGCTCGCTGGTTTAGTGATGCTCCCCTGCTGGTAATTACGATCCCTGCAGCTCTGCTCAGGAGGGAGAGCGTTTGTGACCATTAGGTTCACCAGAGACAAAATAAGCTGGGTTAGTCTAATATGTGAATAAGCAGGGTGAACCAAACAGGCTGATTCAGTTTGAAACAGGCCAGGAGCGTCCGCACGAGCTGTTTGATCGGCTGGTGTGTGAGAGCAGCGGCTTCTGGCAGAAAGGCAGCAACAGCCGCCAGGGCAGAAGGTTTTCCTTTGGGCCCTTGGGGTGCAGGAAAGCTTTCAAAAGAAATCACTTGTGTTCAGCACAATAAAATACTTGCTGTGTGTGTATAAAAGTATAAACTATGAAGGATCTAGTCTTCCCTTCTGCAAGACCTCTTGCCTTCAGTACAAAGCCAGCAAAGAGGTAGAGGTAAAATATTTGATGAAAATCACTTTTTTTTTCATTCATACATTCCAAGGAAAAAATTTCATTATCAATAAACAGATATTCTGTTATGGTCTGATGTGCATTGGACTGTTCATGCTGTGAAGCAGCCTCTAGCTGCTTTTTGCCTGCAACTACAAAAATGCAGAATATTCCTTATATATAGCTCAACACTTCAGAGAGGTATTCCTCCCTCTTCAGGTTTTCTTTCCTTGTCTCCTGGTACTTCATGTTTGCTGCATTTCCAATATCTTCTAATTATTTATTCCATATCTCTTGTTGCTTTTATGATACAGGGAAGATTTCACATACATAACCATCATTGAGAATGAACTGGATATAAACACCAGTCCTACCTGAGCTCCATATGGGCAAACTTCTTTGGAGGAATTAAGCTATTGTCAAATATACGGTAACACGTCGGTAGCTAGAAACTCTTCAAAATTAGTTTCTTAGGGGGGTTTTCCCTCCAAACGTTGCCTGTATAACTGCAACTTCAGATTAGAAAATAAATCCTAAAGCCTTTTAGATGACGTATTTTACCGGTGTATGTCATGAATATAAAGACTGAAGTTCCTGCAACTACCAGGTGTGTTTGTTTTTCTTTTTAAATTTCTTAACAGGCAAAAATTGCAGTTTAGACTCTAAGAGACAGACATGAAAAACCACCAGGAAACATGCTAAGAGCTTTATTAGAAAGATTTCATGAACATCAGAAAGTTGACTAATATGTTTGATATGTTGAAATATTTTATCCTAAGAAGTTTTCGAATTAATGAATTGCTAGAGCTTGTGATATTTTAAGGGCGAAGTTTTAATTCTTTAATAGATTTATTTAAATTTATTTGTTTTTAAAGTCAAAGTCACTGTACTTATAGTTGACTTTCTGTAAAACGTCTGAGGTATATTCTCTATTCCAGATAAGGTCGTACCTTCCTTGACCTCTAGTTGCCACAGACTTTAAGTAGCAGGTGCAAGCTTTTGGTATGAGTCTTGAGAAATTCTATTCCTCCTTATTTTAATTTCTCTTGGCTTCTGTCCAAGGCTGCTTCTAGACAGGACAAGAGATGACATGACCTTCTTACGGGGTGGGAATGTAGTGGTAAAGTCACAGGGAGTGAAATTTTGATGTTTTTTGTTGAACTGATTTTCCATTTAACATCACAAGGGTTTGCTGTATAGACAGTTTCTGTCTATTTTAGCTAAACGTCAAAAGACCCGTTTTCCAAACAAGAGAAACAGAATCAGGCAATCTGAATCACAGAAAGAGTTTATCACTCTGAACTGTGTTTACTGTCTGTTTCAGAAAAAAACCAGTAAGTTTAGAAAGAGAGTTTAAGGCAGCATTTGGTAGGCCATTACTCTCATCCCTCTATTTTTCCATTAGTGTTATTTTAATGTCTGTTATTACTACATTGTTGTTTTTGTTATCAACATTTTTACCTTAGCATGAATTTGTATTTCATAACGTGTTTGTTTTAAGCAGTGGTTTTAGCAAAAGGTACCTATATGGTAAAGTAACATGGAGAGAAATTATCCTTTACGTTGCTACTACTACTAGTTTTTTACTAGTTTCATATGTACTTTTTTTTTTTATTGAGACAAACTCAATGGATTTGTTTTGTTTAATGGAGTTTGCTTTTTTTTTTTTTTTTAATCCTCAGTAGCATCATAAATACCAATTTTATAGGAGGTTTAATGTGTATATTTTGGGCTCTTGTTAATTGAAAGGTTGGGATGTTCTTTTGATACTGCTTTACACAGGTCCAAACAAAACTCATCAGTTTGCCATGTCAGGTTTTTAATTAGTGTAACTGTGGCAGTATCAGACAGTAGTGAAGTTTGGTTGTGTGCCCTATAGGATGCCCTGTAAGCCCGTATTTGGTCTGGATCAGGCATGGTCACATATTTCTTCTGAATTAGAAAGAGGGAGAGGAGGGGAGGGGAAGGAAAGGGAGGGGAGAGGAAGAAGCCTTAGTCCTTTTTCCTGGGCCATTTCTCTAAAGCCTTTAGGACTTCTAGGACTTTGGCACATGAATGCAATTCAAGACACAAGACAGGGCTCACTGGGCAGTCTGGACAGGGTGTCACGTCAGGTCCTGCCACAGTGATTAGAAAAGCTGTTTCTACTGGAAACCCACACTGATGATTTGTTTTTTCTAATTCTGTTATGTTAAATCTTACTTAAGTGGTAGATTTATTCTCTGCTATTCATTTAAGATGAAATACTATATTTCCCCAAAACAAGGGTAAATGCAAAACCATAATGAGTCCAACTGCTTTGGGGGGCAGTACTTTATTTGAGAAGTGGCACATGGGGATGGATGAGACGTGCCATTCAACAGAGAGAAGGATATTTCAGTATCTCCTAGCAGCAGTGGCTTGTAACCCTGAGAGAGGCCTGGGGGAATGCGTTTTTGGATCATGGTGCTGGCCGAAAAAGATTTTGAATTGTGAGTAGGGAAGATTTCCCTAGTTGCTTGAGTGTTCCAGTGTTTGGAAAAGCGAAACTCTGTACTGTATGATAAAATTATTCACAGTTGTGTGATTTTACAGGCAGTTTCTTTTAACCTACAAGTCCCTAAACATTTGGCCTAAACCAAGTCTATGCAAAGAAAAAGCTTTAGAAGTCCAAGGCAGAGATTTTAGATCTGAAGAAAATTCCTGTTTTCGGTCTTTCATCAGCTCCACGCCAGGCTAATAACTTGTCCTGGTTATGCTAGAGCAAATACACTGTAGCTGTAGAAAGAGGGATAGGGTTTCATATTAAAACATGATTAGAATATGAAATGTGTGGTGGGTTTTTTTTTTCTAGGCTTGTATCTGGGAAGTCCACAGAAACCAGAAAAACAGATCAAAAAGAAAAGACTGTCTGTCCTGGTAGCTGCCATGTGTGTTGCTGCTGGTCACTGGGGTTGTCTCAGTGCTGGCCCTGCTGTGGCTCTGTTGGTTTTTTCCAGTGTTACTGATGTTTAAGGTTGGGATCTTGAACACTTTGCAAAACCACAAGGAAGACACTTCAGCATTCAGACTTGTTTTTATGGTCGTTTGGCTCAGTGGCTAAGTTCTGCCAGGTTTACTACAAACCATAATAGCCAAAACACGTTTGGCCTAATGATAAGCAGATCAGGAGTTAAGACATACTTTCTTGTAGCAAGGAGGTCTGCATAAAGCCTGAAGGTGTCCCCTATGGCCATCAATCATCTCTCAGTCTTCATCCTCTTTTACAGTGATCAGAAACAGCACACCTTGCAAATTTATCCTACCCTTATCCATTAGCAGCGTACATTATGTGTAACAGCGTGTACATTGTGTACACAGCGTACATTAACCAACGATCCAGGGAGCTCGGCAGCACCTACTGGGACCTTCTCTTGCTCTCAGGAAGAGGAACAGTATAGGGGAGGTTGACATAGGTAGAGTTTCACAAATGTATATTGCGGCTCTTACGTACAATCATTAAAGCATTATGCACAGACTTATGAAAGGGTTGAGATACAAGGACCAGTATTTGTAAAGATAAACTGAAAGATAGTAGCTAAAATGTGATTACAGGTGATCAGAAGAGAGACAGCGTGATTCAGAGCATTAGCAAGTGGAATACAGAGTATGGCACATCTTGTTTTTTATTTCATCCTTGACTAATGGTTGAAAACTATTGCCATCTTCATATAAGCTGTTTGCCTGGTGTGAAGTAAGTTTGCGATTAGCTTGGTTAGCCATGAGCACAACAAACTTCAACATAGTTGGTGGTGTTTATCCTTACTGACAGCCTCAGGCACTAGCTACGCCAGGAAATCAAGCAGGACGGGGAAGGGTCAGGTGCTGAGTTGCAATTACTGTTTCTGTTTAAATGCCATCATAGTCCCTGGCGCAGTTTTGGCCCGAGCCATCTAGCAGCCTCCCAGACAGCTCCTGGGCACAGTCTGGGGGACAGAATTAGCCACTGATGGTTCCCATCAGGCAGAATGGATGAAGCTACCCTGCTTTCAGGGAGGGAGGAGAAAGGAGTTCAGTCCCATGGACATAAGGACCCCTTGTCCTCAAGGCCAAGGAACAGCCCTTGTCCTGTTTGATTTGTTAATGTAGCTACAAGCAAGGAGACTGAATTACGTGGCCCTTAAGGTGGATCCTACAGATCAGTGTTAAAGTACCAGCATAGGGAAGCTTGTGCTGCCACTGTATTTGCTGAACATGTTGTGTAGCTTGAAAAGAAAAAAAAGCTTCAATTTCCAGTGTGCCAGTCTGTATCCTAATCCCACACATAACAGAGAACCCTTAGATGTCTTACTGAAATCAATATGACAATTCCACGTGTGTGTGTGTGTGTATGTTTTATATCTATTCATATATATATGTGTGTGTGTGAAGTTCATAGGTATTTGCCATGGTCCCACTAAAAGCTATGAAAAAACTCCCACTCATTTCAAAAGGAAAAAGTACAAGTTGTTAGAGCAATTAATTGTGTTGTCGGGGTACCTAAGAAAGAGCAATAGATAAGAACAAAATAATAACAAAATAATAACAAAAATAATAACAAAAATAATAACAAAAACAAAATAATAACAAAAGGTAGCACACTTAGCACAAAGAAAAGAATCTGCAGTCAAACAAGACGACTATTCCTGATAATAAAACATAAATATAGAAAAATAAAGTGGCTTAATGCATGAAATAAAATCCTTATTTTATTAGATGATGTCTGGAGGTGACAGTCACAGATCAGAAAAGACATATATCTGAAACTTCTGCCTTGCTTCATGTTTGGGAAGAAATATCAGAAGAAAGCTCTGGAAGAAAACTCATTAAAGAAGAAAGTAGAACATAAATCAGTTTAGTGATGGTTTGCAATGGCAATGTAAAACAAATCAGTTTTGTACCTCTGATGTGATAAAGATACAGGAAGCAGCGCAACGGTGAATCATACATATTCAACCAGTCTCTGTTGTCATGCTGATACCTCTGTGGGTAGCAAGTGTGGATAATACCAGCCCCCAAATAAACAAGATGTAAGCTTAACCACAGAGATTTTATCTTGTCTGTATTAAATGTCTCAGTTACAGCTTGAAGTCCAGGGCTCCAAGATGAAGTGCATTATTTGATAGGGGCTCCCAGAAATATCACCCTGCAGCCGTGCACGGTGGGCCCTGGGCAGCTCCGCTCCTTTGGAAGGTCCTGGTGTCACCTCTGCCGTGGGACACCCTGCCTGCCAGGGTGGTGTAGGATGCAGGAGCCCATTCTCCTTTCCCCTGGGCTGCCTGTTCCACAGACAGGCACATTTCTCAGGATGTTTAGAAAACAAAATACATAATGAATTAAGTTAAAGCAGAAAAACTCCAAACCCTGCGGTAAAGCACAATACAAAATAAAACCAAACCTGACAAGCACACAGAAACTCGGAAGAGAGGTCAGGGCACATTTACAAGACAGAGAAAATATAAGTATAGAACAGAGTGATATACCAGCCAGGAGGAATAAGACAATGCTGGATGTAGATATCAAATATGGATGGAGATACAGATATATAAAAAGGAGAAAAAGACAGTTTTTGTCAGACTACAGAAAAGGTAAGTACTGGGAATAATATTATGGGGATTTTTTAGGAAAGAAGAGAAGGGGTACCCTGTTTAAGCTGTGGTATTTAATTATTCTGGAACCTCAAGAGTAGAACAAAGAATGATAAATTATGTTTAAAAAATAGAAGAACTTATTCCTGTAGAGATATATGATGTATAAACAGCTTTTAAAGGAACTAAGAAAGCATAACAGTCATTTTCAGAGTAATTTCAAAAGTCATTCTTTGGGACATCAGGAGAGTTTATGAGTAGGCAATACTAAATACAGAATTATGAAACTAAGCAAGAACCTACAGACCTTTTAAATTAATTTGTCAACAACATCTTAAAGAAATCGGTTAAAAAATGCATGTCCCTTTCTTTTGCTTATTCTTTCCATATTTAGGCAAGGTGATTCTGGAAAATAAAAGGCTGTGTGGATGGTACACTTTAGGATGATCAGAAGCACCCCCCGCCAGGGCACTGGAAACAAAAGGTAATTAGCTGGCTGCGCTGTGGTTTCAGTTCGTGGCTGGAAACAAAATAGTGGTTGAAGAGTCGAATGAAGAACATGTTGTCCTGACATGAGAGTCTCTTTAACTGAATGAAGTAATGGTTCATTGAGTAATGAACGTACCGAGTCAGTACTGATCCCCCTGGCAGGCTGCTTTTATAGCTCAAAACACCAGAGTTGATACAAACAAAAAATGTTTCTCTGAGCAGCGTCTGTAGGCCCCGTGAAAGTAGGAGGAAGCGCATCATGAGCACTGCACTTCATCATGTCACAATGAATTACATTAAAATTGGCTATTGGTTTCACTTTATCCAATGCTAGGTGCAGCATAAAACTGATAAAGTAACTATAAAACTATATGAGACATCAAAAATCGGTCCTCCCATGCTCAGTTCAGCCGCAGGCGTTCTGGGAAGATAGGTCCTGCAGGAGGCCCGGTGTGCTACCAGAACCAGGCATTTCAGTCCAGCCTGCCCTGTGGAAGATGCTGTGGCAATGGTTCAACCATACCCTGACTGGCACCCTAGTGTCTGTTACAGTGGTCTGAGCTTTCCACCCACCTGACATTTCCCCTGGGAGCAGTGAGCAGTAAGATAGCAACTACTGCCACATGAAGTGTTTGGAGTCTTCAGAGCAGGCATCGTGTTTGGGGAAGGAAGGCTGGCTGGGGCTCAGAAGGCCCCCCACACCAGCGGACATTCAGTTCACACTTTGAATGTGAATCCAGTAGCATTAAGTGTTGGGGACTTTTGATGGCACCATAGGTTCTGCAGAAGAACTGTGCAGGAATACATGCTGATGAGCTGTACAGTGGCTTTTAGTCCAGCCTAACCTTCATTTCAAGAAAGGGTGGGTTTCTGCAGAACCATTAAAAGGATGGTCTAGGTAGCTCAGTACCTCCCCTTACCACTTCTTCAGCCCCCTGGCTGAGGAGCAGGAGCCTAAGGGAATGGATAGAAGTGCAATAGGGTAGTGCTGATGAGGAAGAACAGTTAGTACAGAGGCAAGGAAGATGACAGACCAGAGCTGAACGTGAAGATGGGCACAGCCAGCTGCCCAGACCTTGCTCCCTCCTGCCTCTCCTTTAGAGCCCCTCACACTAAGCTGCTGATGGCACCCATTCAGCATGTTGCTCGGGTGGCATTAGATGTTAGTTTGCAGGTCTGCTCCTGGGAGAGGAAGGATGGGTATGAAACCTGGGGCCAGGAGAGAGGTGGCTGTGCTGGAGCTGAAACCAGGCCACCACCAGGGAGACAGGCTAGGCAGGGAGGTCCCAGCAGGCTCCCCAGCAGTGCTTCACGTGATACTGCTCCCCTGAGCTTTGGGGCAGATAGTGGAAGAGGCCGGAGTGGAGGTGGTAAGGATCCAAGCAGAAATACCATCAACGCAGAGTAATAGCAGCCTTGAAGGGGGAGCAGCTTCTCCCACCCGAAAGCTGGCCTCTTGGCCTCTCCCTCCCTTCTGAGGCTTGGTTGGAAGGTATGAGAGGGCTCTGACACAGTGATGAGCACGGGGGCATTTTCTGTTGGTTGAGTAAAAAGGAAGTGGTTGGGGCAGCGGGTGGAAAAAAGAGGGGCCATGGCACTTGGGCACACAACAGACGGCTTCAAAGGCATAGATAAGGGTCTTTAAAGGAGAGGAAAGATCTGAGACAAAAGCAGGATCTTTCACACACTGTGCGAGTACTGAGGGATGCTCTGGGCAAGGCATCATTTGAATCTATGGTATCAGATAAAATGAGTGACATCTCTATGAATCTGGGAAATGTCGGCTGTGCAATAGCCGATAAAAAAGCCTGCAAGTGACATCCTGCTAATCTTCAGGGATTCATATGTAAGTGGTGAGAGATTAGACTACCAAACTGATTTTTAAAATAAAAATAAATCAGACATGAGCAGACTATTCTGGAAACACCATCCTTATGGCATTTCAAGAGATTTTGTAAGAAGTCCTGTAGCGTTCAGGCCAGAATAAGAGGAGATGTAAAGCCAGACATCAGATGCACAGCGTAGTGGTTCGTGAATTTATTTTTCCTTTCAAAGCAGTTCTGTACATACAGGTGCTTCACTTTCAGCACTTAAAGAAAAATCCTAGTAAATGATTTTCCACCATGGAGTTCACTCAACTCCCTTGCTGTTGTCAGTGGGATTAGGGCTGTCCGTACCACAGCACGGGTCGCTTGTGAGTCTCTGCACGCAGGAGGTGTTTTGCCAATGGCTTTCAAAGATCTTTGCTGATAGCGGCATAATATCAGGTGCTACTACAGTGTCTGCAGGGAAATGATTATAGTTTCTGCTGCATATCTGCTCCCAGTAGGATTCATTTACCCCAGCTCCTTTTACCTGTCAAAGCCTTAGCCATGTTCTTTTATTACCTCTCGCTTTCTTTTTTCCTCTAACATGTCTTCATCCCTGCTCCTTAGCACAGTAAATCCTACTATTTATTAATGACATTCTTAATTGTAATCTCTGTTAGCAGTCCTGGGCTCCTTCCCAGGCTACTTTCGGCCTCACTCGTTTTGGAAAAGCACTTGCAGGAGAACTGTGCAGCTTTGAACTTGGTGTTCAGAAGTTAAAAACAAAGAGCTTACAGTGCACTGGGCTGTAACCTGCTTCCATGAGAAACTGCTTCAGAACATCCCTCTGGTTTTGTTAGTAGAGTGCTTTTAAAGTAATTTTGACTTGAAATTTCTAAATGAATATTATTGCAGGTTTATAGTGACATATGTATTCTGCCACTTACTTTAAACCACAGCTGGTCAGAAAATAGGCTTTAATTTCTATCATTTATTTTTAATTTTATTTTCATTTTATGTATTTTTTTTTTCTCCTGATTTGGAGACAAACATTTTAAAAGTACAGTCTTTTGCTGAAAGGGAAATCCATGGTATGTCATTTCAAAAACTCAAATAGACCAAAATGTTTTCAAAGCCAAATATACTTCCGCACTCTCTAGCAGCCCAGATTAATGAAAAGCTTGTCTGACAGTGTGTCCAAAACAACAACAAAAAAAACCCAAACCAACCAAACAAAAAAGTTTGCTGGAATCTAGGAGACAAGGGGGATTTCTTCTAAAATCCTTTCAAATTTCCAAGAGAACATTCTCATCTTTTAGAACCTGCATTTTCTGAAGAGCAACATTGGAAATGTTCTTTCAAATCACCTCTATTTAAAATGTGAAGTGATATGTAATGAGTGACTACAACTTCTTCTAAAATAGCTTTGTTTATTTAAAAATAAAAATACTTCCTGATCTTTACGGTTGGCTTTTATTAGGAATTAGATATGAAGAGATGTTCTCTGGCAACAGATTTTTTTTGTACAAAAGGGACTGCCCAGCATCATCTAGTTAATATATCTCCTTCCAAGGGAAACATATATTAGGTATTCTTCTGGAAAAGGTATCTCTTTGAGCTGGCAGAAGCCTCTGCATCTGCTGAATATTGCTAAAATGTCACCAAATCCAAGAGAATGTAAAGCCTGTAACTGTTCAGACTTCTTCTTTATACACTTCAGAAGATGCTGCAGGAAGTCTGTGAGAATTCTTGATTTTTGAGATGAAAATGGAAGTGCATTCTCACATGAGGCTTTCAGACTGCAGGAAATGAAAGTCCCGGTGCTACCTAGAAAACAAAGAAAAGACTGTCCATAGGTAGATTGCCTTTCTTTACCAATTTTGCTTTTTTAAAAAGAATTTTGAAATTTTGTGTGTGTGTGTGTGTGTGTGTTTTACTTTTAGAATTGCCCTTTTTATTAGGAGTCTTTTTTTGCTTCCACATTTCTGAATTAAGTGTAAATTTCTTTGGTCACCTTCCTCTTTGGACATGCATGTGCAATGCTTGCTTCTTTTTAATCACGATGACCAGAGAAGTAAAACATGAATTTTAATATGTCTAATAGGAAGTAGCTACCCGCTCTTGATTGTATTGTATGCACAAATACCAAGTTGTGCATAGGCCAAGAGACAAATAAAATCTCAGGTGCAGATTTCTTAAGCAGCTTCTTTGCAAAGTCTAATGAAAAGTTTGATCACAAAAATAGGTGACTTTTTATCATTAGGATGATTTCCTGTGCTCAGTCATGTGATGATTTCATATTCATCTTGTCAATTTTCTAACTTGAGGATTATTCTTACTTCCCTCATGTACTCATTTATTTTGGTGTTATTTTTGTGTGTAAATTTAAATTCCAAATGATAACATGGTACATTTATTCATGTATTCATAAGTTATACAAACTGGTGCTAAAAAAGCTGTTATTGAATTGGCTTGTAACAAGTGTCACAGAAGCAATATAAACAAGAAATTTTAGACCTCTGTAATAAAATGAATGCTACACAAGGAAAGCATGCCATACGCTATGCTCTTGGATTGTCTTCACAGCATTTCGACCATACTGGCATTCGGAAAGGTTTGACTGCCAAGACTCAATGATAATTGCTGAAATATTTAATTCTTGACTGCCGGCTGAATTTTGACTAATGTGTACTTTCATTTACTGTGTCCTCAGCATGTTGTAAGGCGTTACGCTGTAGGATGACTTGCCTGAAGCTATTATTGGAAGTATAGCATTCTGAGCACCTGACCGTTTATGAACAGCATGATGCAGAAACCACACTGGAAAGACCTTTGCTTATTGCTTATTACCACGACGCTGTTCTTATAGATTTCAGTTGATTTCTGCATTGACACAGGCTGGCTCTGCCACTCAGCAACTAATCACTTTATCAGCAGGATACCAGGTAAATACTTCTGTAGTAAATAAGATGTTCAGAGCCTAAATTTGTAATCTAAATTCAGACACCAGCCTCCATACCATAATATACAGAATGGATTTTCCATTTTTCTGTTCAGTATTTCACTTACGCTTGGTTCAGACACAACTACTGTCAGCTGGAAGAATTAATTACTTAATTATTTTTACAATCATTTGATGTCAGAGTTGCAAGCAAAAATATGAACCATTTTAAATAACCTTTTACATCAGCATAACAAATGGATTTCATATACAGTAATTAAATCATGCCTCACTGCTGGGTACAAGTAGAAAAGGCAAATACAGGTTTTAAGAACTGTGCAAAAGAAAAACGGGACAGCACAGCTTTGGCAGAAGCAAGAAAAGTCCAGAGCCAACTCACTCAAAGAATGACCCAGACAGGAGATGTAGTTCAGCCCAAGGATTCAGATTCAGCTCTCTGTGACCCAGAGTCCAGTTTGGTGCATCACATCTGTGGCTTAATGCTTCAAGGAGATTGTTTTTGAGTGGCAATACAGTACATGAGCTATAGCCATATAAGAAAAGTAAAACCACAGGCAAAGTGTAATTATTGAGGTGGTAGTTGCTAGTAACTGAAGGAGAGACAATAGCAAGAAAAAAAATAGAGAATTGGAAGACAAGGGTGAGCATATTAATGCTTAGCTTAGTTGCACATTAGTCCCAGCTCTTTATCCTTCGTGTTAGCCAATAAATAATTGCTGAGTACTCTTGAGCTGTGTATATACTGCTCATAAAACCTCTCTGTGAATGGTGAAATATGACCAAACCTGTAGAGTGAGAGTTATTGGGGGTCTCTCTATAATCTGCTGTACGTATATGAGACAGTCTGTTGTCCATCCAAGTGGCTGGATCGGTTAGAAAGCTGCGTGGGTTCTGCCTTCTGCCTTGTGATTCCTCAAAAGAGCAAAGTAGGCTTCTCTTTCACAGCATGAGCGTATGTCTGTATGACATACGTATTTGCCCTTTGCAAACAGGTGCCAGCTTAGAAACATGCCCTGCTTATCCATGAAATAACCTGTGGGTTTAAGATCCTGTGATTCTACTTTTCTGTGGAATTACAGGGACTTTTTTATTTTTCCAGGTGAACTGAGTTCACATTGCACATGCTTGGCACCGTGCTACTAATCTGCATATATTTTGTATGTTTGGTTCTTCTGTCAGTCTGCTTATCAGATATGTGATTGTATTGCTATTTCAGGATGAGGCATAGATAATCTAGTAATAATTAATTTTGTATGCATCTTCATCTCGGGTTGTTAGAACTGACACATCCATCATTTCTACAGTTCTGCCCTAGGACCTGTTTTTATTTGAGCCTTTATTGCTTCTTTAACCATTCTTCTATGAATGTATCTCAAGTAATTTAATATATTATGCTTATAGTATATAGCCATTAAGTATAGATTGTATACTTATATAATATTATATTATAGATTCACTCTGTTTCAGTCCATATGGATAAAAAGTAGACCAATGAATTTATGTTAACTTAAACACAAATATGTTCTTTAATACCAAGAAGGGGAATTGTATTTATTAACATCAAGGAGGTGCATCTAGAACAGGGGACAAACAAAAGGTTTTTTCTTAAGAATGTAAGACATGCCGTACTACAACAGACCAGTGATTCCAGTTAGCCCAATATGCTCTGAGAGAGGCAATAGGAGATGCTATTCAGGAAGACCACGTGAGCCTGGCCGTTTTCTGCAGTCTTTTACCTGTGTATTTCCCCAGCATGCAGAAATGTATTAGGAGTGTTAGAGGGTACATTTCTGCCTGTCCTTTTTTGTGCCTCTTTAAGGAACAGTTATTCGTGACTTTGTCTAATCCCTTTCTGAACCTATTGACACCCTCTGCCTTTATGAGCTGCTTTGGTAGCAAATTCCAGAAGTCCACTGTCTGCTGTGTAATCAAGTGTTTCCTTTTATCCTTATTTAACCAATCTCCTACTAGTTTCATTGAGCATGCCTTAGTCCTACCGCGGTGGGAGTTGATGGACAGTCCTCCGTTCACCTTTTCTGCTGCCTTCATGACAGGATAAACCCCAACCACATCCCTCTCAGCCTTCTCCTCTGGAAACTGAGGACTGTCAGGTTTTTGTGTCTCCTCAAACGACAGCTGTTTCATTCTCTTGATCATTTTAGTTGCCTTTCTCTACACCCTTTCTAACTTGACTATGCCCTTGTGAGATATAGCTACCCGAACTACACAAATTACTCAAGGTTTGGGAGCACCATACTTTTGTATAGTCACAAAATGACACCCTCTGTCTTGTTTTTTGATTGCCAATAAACATTCAGCTGATGATTTCAAACAACCGTCAATGATAATGCCAGGATCTCTTTTTCTGAGTTGTGACTCAAATGTAACTTTCTTCAAAAACCACTTTGCAACTCATCACAAAGAAACAACTTTCAGTCGTTGTAATTTATCAGTAAAATCAGCCGTGTGGTTATTCAAGCTCTGTGAATTATTCAAGGAACTCGCTCTAGAACTGATTTTGAACTACTTTTATTGAAAATATTGATCACTTAATACAGGGAATAAGTTAAAACAGTACAAATGTTACCGGAAAGAAAAGTATCTCCCTAATAACATTTCAAAATTTAATTGACAGATAGAAATCTTAATACTGAAAATTTATGCATTCTAAATTGTTAAGAAACATATACAGGAGGCCCGTCTCTTAGGAATAAATATTGCCTAACCTTCAAGATAATAGGGTGCAAAGTGAAGGTCTCATTGCACCTCCCAGTGGGAGTACCAGGATAAACACAGGCTCAGGAGTGTCAGGATAAACACCAGAGAGTTGTGCCTCGGAGACAAGCCCTTCCTTTATAATCTTACTACTAAGATAAAACCGCATTAAAAGTAGAGGAGGTAGATATACGTAACAGGTCATATCCTATCTTGGCAATCAGATCTAACTTTATCTTAATTTTGTTACTCTGTGGTTATCTAAACCAGCCTAACGTTACACCCTGTAGTCAGTTCTGCCAGAGGTGAGAAGCCCACCATTTCTACAGTTCTTGCTTACAGCCACTTCCTTTGGTTTTCTCTACTTTAACATTGCCTTGTTGCGCAACTTGGATAGAAACTTAATATATAATGTGTAATTTGGCCTAGTAAAATATCTATTACTGTTATTACTTCCCTTGCTGCTTTCTCTGAGAATGCCTTCCACTTGCTCTCTGGATCAGGTGCAGACCTTTTTGTGTTTATCTGGTACTTAGCATAACTGGGTTCTCGGTCCTGTGCTTTTAGATACTATTTAGGTTTTACACCGAGGGTAAAACACTCTTAAGAAGAGAGAAAAGAGGAAGAGGTAGCGTAGAACACACCACTGGCGAATAGCATCGGATATGAGCGGAGAAGTTCCTGGGAAGGGATCAGATGAGATTTCATCTTGCTTTCAAGAAAAATATTCTAACCAAATATAGACTAAGTTGCCCCAATATCTGCCCCGAGATATACAGGCAGATTGATAACAAAAATCTACTAGCAACATACAGGTTGAAGTGAATGTTGCAGCCAGTTGCAATACGTTGGTTATCACCAGAGAGGCTGAGATAAAACAGAAGGAAGGGTGAGGAATTGAGTTTCATCTGCTTAAAATATATGACCTTTTGACCTAGATTAAATAAAGGAAAAAAAACCCACATATAGAGTTAAACATGAAGGAGATTTGTTTAAGTTAAGGGACAATATTGGCACAAGACAAAATGCTTATCTTGTTAATAAATACATGTAAACTGGAAACCATATCTGAAGACCAAATTCTGGAATAATGTCCTAAATAGAGTCCTGAGTGTGAAAAACCTAAAGGGTTTTAAAACTGAGTTTGAAACATTTTTTGAAAGATTATGTAGAAGATCCTCAGAGAGGAAATTAAGTTCTTATATATTGCATGTGTTACTGCCTCCAAAAGGGCAAGCAAAAGCGACTTTTATTTACATTTGTGTAACAGAATGCAAACATTATATTGATCTCATGTGTCAGCTTCTGCTGCTCGTCTTTGGAGCAGGGCAGGAGGCTCTTCCCCCCTCTTTCCTAATCTTTCCCCCACTTTCCTAACCCTGGGCTTGCAGGACAGAATCTCTTTGTGTTTCTATTGACATTAAAACCGTCAAGGTGTGTTTGTGGTGTATACTGCTTATGCGCTCAGCATTAATCTGTTTTGCCAGAACTGCAGTCAACAGAGAATTTTTCCCTAAGTCAGTTCTGCAGGGACAACAGGTTTTTCCCACCATCTGGGAGTTTTCTTCAACAAATTCCTTCTTGTTGCAGATAACTCTATCATTGATAACTCCCTTAATTTGCCCTGTTCTTGCCCTGTGACACTTAATTGCTATGGCTCTTGACCTCTTATTAAAATTCTTAAGCTTGGTGTCATTGCAAGTGGAGCAGATGCTCTGTGGGCTTCTTCAGTAGCCATCTGCCTGTTCCTGAGATTTCCGGAGACTGGATTTGCCCCCATTATTCTTTTCAGTTCCGTGGTTTTGTATTACAAATGGGAGTTGAGTAGCTTGTTCCTATTAGGGTTTTTCTTCACACTGAAGGCTTGTTTATTTTCCTGGAAAGTACAAATTTCATCTCTGCTAAACACAGGGGAAATGAAACAGAAAGACAACAATATTTATCCCACCTAATATTGCATGTTTAGATTTGTTTGAGCCAGCTCTCCTTGATAAAACAGGCTGAGGAAATGTAACCATTGGGAAGGCTTGAGAAGAAGATGTTGCAACAAAGCAAGTTTGATTTGGACATACAGACTGCCTTTTGGACATCTTGCTTTTCTCAAGAAGGATGTCACCTAGTGAACCAGCCGTGGTTGGTTACTGGTATCTCCTGCTTGAATTAGCTACCAGAATCCAAAAGGCTGTGAACTACAGTTCTGAATCCCTCAAAAGACTTGGACAATCAAAGGGGATATATCTGAAAACAGAATTAGGAGAAGAGTAGTTAATTCAGTGGGTAGCCAGAAACAGATACATTTTAAAAGGAGGTTGTATGAAATGGCATATTTTAAGGAGTAAGAGAAGGAGAGATGAAGTTACAGTGTGTTACTCTTGTACATATTTGATCCCTGTAGTTTTTAAACTCTTCAATACAGATAAAATTCTGGTGGCTTTTCAATAAGCTTTATGCAGTTTGGCTAAAATTCAGAGTTTGAATAGAGAATGCTACCATGCTAAGGTTTGGGGCTGTCAAAGAGATACCCACTCTGGACTAGCTGCAGAATCTTTCTCTCATCTGAATTAGACTGGATGGGATAAAAGTGTTCCATCAGAGACATTACTTCTCTTGCTTGGGCAAAGAAAATCACTAGCTGTACTTCAGGGTCTTTGTTCTCCCTAGTGAGGGTGACTGTAGGTCCCCCATGGACAGGAGACGTTGGACTTTGAAGCAGTTCTGAGGAATCAGGAAGCCTCACGTCTCTTGCAGTTTCTCTACAGGCCAAGGAAAAATATAAAAAGATAATCACTGAGGAAGCACAACTCAGCTTACATATATTCTTTGAGCAGAAAAAAGTATCAACCAGATCAAACTTTTTGCCAAATGTTAAAAATCCCATTAAAAAAAAAAACTTGTTGCTTTTTTCTGTTTGGGTTTATTTGTTCAAAACTCTGATGTGGTTTGTTCACATGGCAAATGAAGTGGCTCTTGTCTGTACTCCTGATTAAGTTGTCTGTGTTTGCTTTTACCGAGCAATTAATTTTTAATGCTATTTACTGAGAAGAAAAAAGACAATAAAAAATACTTACCATTAAATTCATTATCATTAAATTACAAGGAAGAGAGAATTTACAAATCAAAACGGTGTTCTTCAAGCAGGAAAGCAAAAGAAAGTGGAGCTGTGTACAAAAACCTCACGTTGCACCAATATTGAAATTATGATTACAGAACTTAAAAGATATTTTCAACAGAAATTAATCTTATTCCTGATCATAACTGCTAAAGAAAAATAATAGTGTGAGAAGTGAGGACATGAATTTATAGAAGATTTAAAAAAAAAAAATAAATTGGGAATTACATTTCATCAAAACCAGTTAACAATGCAATCCAGATTTAGCTTGTGAAAACTGAGGGAACTGTGTTCACACTTCTGATAACAAATTACATGTAGGAGAAGAAATATCCATGCAAAATGTGACCATTCACTTGGTTTGTCTTCTGATATATCAAGAGAGGTGTAAGATTAGTCCATCAGTTGCTCTTTATCAAGAACCTTGCTTGAGAAACTGCCATGATCTCAGGATGACCAAAAAAAAACAAACTCAAAAATCTTTTAAGCAATCATGAATGAAATGTAGTATTATAGCCTTCCACAAAATATATTTGGAGATCTATACTCTTTGAGAGTATATGTCATCCCTTTCATAGAGGCTAATGCCACTGACCTTCCGGAGTAATTATTACTTTCTAGGAATGCAAGGACTGAGACCAGTGTCTTGTCACTTAGTGGAGCTGCATGAAGGTCCGTGACGGCAGCCATGAAGGCTGCATGAACACATATCTCTAGAACTGAATACTATCTATATGAAATAACTTAGGAAAAACACACAGTTATAAAATGCAAAGAAGACTTAAAAAACCTCCCCAAAACCAGAAATCAGTAAGACACATTTTGGGGAAGAGAAGGAAGCAAAGCAACTCTGTGTATTATGGCTACGCAATTAATTAGGAAATTACAGATATATTTAAATTCACTTGTCAGAAAAATCTGTGAACCCATCACGGAAGTGGTGGTCAAAGACCAACTTTAAAAATGCACTTTTACTAATTCAAGCCTAGATACATTTAGACAGGGAAGATTTTGCTAGCCAAAGTGCTGAGATTGAAGAACTACAAATGCTTTCTTGCAAGCAAAAAAATACGAAGGGTAGGAAATACCTTAATAGGGAAACACTCCCAGGTGATGGTTTCTAGTGGCAGACCCTAAGTCTTACAGGGGGAAGTCATGGGATTGAATCCTGATTCCTCTGGACTGCAGAGCTGCCCGCTTTCTCATTTAAAATGTGAAATTACTGTCAGTCAGAGATAATCAGAGATGGCTGAACTTCCTTTAGAGCAGGGATGGATAAGATGACCTCTCAGGGTCTCTGTGTTGTATTTTTATAATTTTACACTATATGTCAGGGTTTTTTTCACAGGAATTCCACTGAATTTTATGTGAACCTGCTTAGAATTTGGATATGGTGTGGTAATTTGGGAGGACAACAATAGAGTGGATATTCTGAGATCAGGATGCTACGAGTCTCAACAGCCAATGGTTTTGAACGTTTCAGACCACTGTTGCGATAGCTGGCTATTTTTTTCAAAATCTTGATGATCTTTTTGTGGCCATATGGCATACAACATCAGAGATGAAAAAGGCATTTTACCCTCCAAACCTAAGATTTCTTTTCATAACCAATTGGGAAAAGTGGCAGTTATCACCATATGCATAATTTTTAGAAATGCCTGAGGGGCTTCTTTAAACTTTACACAATAATAGTAACATGTCAATAGAACAGGAGTTTCTAACCTACCAGATGTCCAATTGTTGTACTCTAATGAATTTTGTCAGAAACTGACCCTAACCTCCCTCAAAGTCTCCATTTATGCTGGGAGTAACCATCTTAGCAGCTTTCTCCAGCTTTAAATGTAAGGCAGGCTACCTTTTCTGAATCTCATGCCAGGCCTTTAACTCTAAGCAATTAATGTCCTTTTTAAACGATTAGGAATAATTTTGTGTAAGATGAGGAAAAGGAAGCCTTCATTAACAAATAGAAGGAGTGGAATATGAAGTGGTAACGTTGTATTAAAATACATCCAGTCTTCCGGAATTTCGACAGATTATTTCAACAGACAGTGCAACTCCCACTATTACATGGAGGGAAATTACATCTGTAATGCATGTAAAACACTTAGGAACTTTTAATCTGTTTTTGTATCATTTGCAAGTAATTTATACAAACAAGCACTAAATAGAAAGGACATTAAGATTTGCTAATGCAAAGCCACAAATTGCTAATCTTAGGCTCACTACTGCAACATTAGCTGATCTCTCTTGTAGATGAGCACAGCATAATTTATTTTCCTCTCATAGGACGGACATATTAGTTGGTGCAAGTGGGTGCAGATGCATCAAGGCACTAAAGGTACTAAAAATCCTTTTGTTTCTAACATCACTGTTGTTAGTCTAAAAACTTATTATTAAATCGGGTTCTTTATGAAACTTTTTTAAGAAAAAGAACAAAACCCAAAAGCTCAGTCTGTATTCTAGACATATATAAAATATATAAAGAAAAAGAAAAATATTGATGCAGAAAGGCTCTATATAATGTCAACTGTTACGCAACATTATTTACAGGCACTGCTCTACCTAGAATGACATTATTTACAGGCACTGCTTTACCTAGGATGATTAATACGATTATTTCCACATCTGGGCGGTGTTAATGGAAGACTTAATTATTTGTTAGAACTTTGATTAAACTGTTTACAAAGTATGATTTTAATATCAGCTCTACGACTTAGAGTGTCTAGGTAAATGACACTCGTATTGGTTTCAAAGGTGGTCTTGACCCACAGATGTGAAATCAATTAATGGTTTGTTCTTTCACTTCTACTTTAATGATCCTGATAAGTTCTGACCAGGATACAAAAGGAGCTTGAATCTCGAAGCAGTCCCTGACTTTAAACAGCTTCTCATGCTGGCCACATTTGTGATGGTCAGGAGATGCTTTTTCACTGACGCATCATCGCATGGAGGCACACCACTGAGGCAAGAAAACTAAGAAAATAAAAATCTACTCAAATCTTTTTTTTTTTTTTCCCCTTATTGGCTACTTTCAGCTGCACATTTAGCAGAACTGTCTTGTTGGGTGAATGATTCAAAGACAATGCTCTGAAAACCCTACAGGGTATAAGAGACAAGTGTTTTGTTAGGGGTCTTTGGACTATATTACTATAAAGCAGAACTTCTGAAACTCCTATTAATGGAGTAGGCTATCTAGCAATCTACCTATAGCTCATGATGTTGTAGAAAACATCAGTGTAATGACAGCTGCACTTAACTGTAGACACTTCTTAGCAAATATCCTCTATTTTTAAGACTACCTTAAGAAATGTATTTTAAGAATATAAAGAAAATTAGTAAGAATAAAAGAAAATGAAAAGAACATAAGAAAATGTATTTTTAGTGTATTTGTCCTGATTCAGAGAATTAAAAAGGACATCTTTTTTTCAGGTACTCTTTGATTCATTAATTCAACTATGTGTTCTCAAATATAAATGGTAAAAATTTCAGTAGCTTCCTACCTGAGGATGACAGGAGTAAGGACATTCTACCAGGAGCAATGGTATTTTGTTTGCGATTTCAGTTGTTAGGTTTGGAGTTATGTGGACAACCAGTACCCTTGATGGCTGGAAACAGGGATGATCTCAGCTGTGGGACTGAGTCACAGAGCAGACAGGCAGTGGCAAGGCCTAGGGCAGCAGCTGAAAGAGGACATTAATTCAAGATGAAATCTGTAATACCATGACCAAATCACCAGGGAGTGCACTCTTTAGGACTCATCCTTTACCCAACAATTACAGGTAATAACAGAGCACTTAAAAACGTATAGATAGTTTTATAATCTTTCACCAGAATTATTGCACGCCTTAGGGATTAACAAACTTTTCCTTCTCCGTTGAAGGTCAGTAAACTAGGACTGTTTCTGACATGAGACAGTCCTGAGCCTGTATCCTGTATCAAAGCTGCTACTGCATTAAAAACTAGCCAGATTACGCTAACTGTTAGGTATTCGCAGCAGCAAGTAACTGGAGTCTTGAAGCTGTGCTATCCATGCACAGGTTTGCACGCTGGTGTGCCTGGTCTTCAGAACTTGAAGAGTTTTCAGTCTTACAGTGAGTATGTAGGTCATGATTCCTCCTGCTCCCTTCATGCCCACCGCATGAGTACATGGGACAGAAAATGTCTGGCGTCAGCCAGACTCCCTCCTGATGCCAAAATTCCAGAATACGTGCTCTTAGCAGATTCTGGAGGAGAAAGGAAGAATGGCAAGAAGTAAATACCCGTAAAGGCAATACATTTCAAAGGACTGCAGCTGGGGAAGTCACTTTCTTTTTTACTTTCAATGGCTGTTTATGTGCATGTTAACTTCATGGGAGACCTTCAGGAGCTGTTCACAGTTACTGAGCAATGAGTTTCATAATCCTTGAGGCAAATAAGAAATGTGGAAGCCTTTACCACTAGTGGAAGTCCTTTTGGAGGGCTCAGTAGCGGCAGGGTGGTTGGAAGCGGTATGAATGCAGTTACAGATGGGACATGGGCAATGTGAGAATGGCAGTACACATCCCTTTCTTACTGAGGCCACAGATACAGCCTGAACTCTGGTGGCGTGGGCTGTGATGACAGAGGACACTTCCATCCGCAGTGTCATAACAAGCCTTGATGCAATCTGCTCTGTAGTTACGCTTTCTTGGTGTGGAGATGACTGTACCTCTGGATTTCTTGGCTGCTAATGTGATCAACTTTCCAGGCCATCTGAAAAAAATAGTGTTGAGGAAGTAAAAAGAGATGGCCTTCTTGATATCTGCAGCATACACCTCAGCCTCAGAGTTGCGAGGTTTAGAAAAGAGCACAGGTAATTTAACTCTCTGATTACATTTTAACATCTGGGAAAAAATTGTCTCAGAGGTACCCAACCCAAAAAGAATATTACATTTAAGGAAGCTGCCACACTGGTCTTGATCTCTTCCAACCTCATGGCAGCTGTTATCATTAGGAAAAACACTTTCCTGGATACATGTAATGATGAATAAATTTCCAGGGGCTCAAAAGGTGGATCCAGGAAGGCTGCAAATACTGACATCAGGCCTTACTTACTGACAGTCTTTTACAGATGGGAACAAGCTGGCCAATCCCTTAAAAATGTTGTGTATAATTAGATATTAAAATACTGAAATATATATACTTGTGGAAATATTTAAATATAGAAATGCCATGCAGTGGCCTAAGTTAACTACCAGATGAGCTACCAGGTGATATAGTTCTTGACTGACCTAAAAAAATGATAGACTCCTTCAATTCTAACCGAGAGTTCAGGATGATAAAAAAAAAATTTGAGCAGATAGAAAGGTCCAAGAACACATTAGACTGATAAGCTGGTGTATTTTGTCAAACAAGTTTAATGGATCCATTTTTAGACTTGGTGAGCACTTCTTTCACAAGGAAAGAACAAGCATTCTTTGAATGCAGATGAGCAGCCATTTGAGCCATTACATTAGGCATCCATGCGTTGGGATGGAAGAGCACTACAGAGTTCTGTGCTAGTGATTTGGGAGGAAAAAGGCAAACTTCTGAGATTTCTCACTGAAAAAGACAGTGAAATTTCATATGAAAATCACTTATTTAATTCTTCTTTCTGTTTCATCCAGGAAAAAATCTCTGGGAATATGCGTGCTAAATTATCAGGCACAATGTTAATCATGACATGCAAGAACATATTGGATTGACCAAGGTTCCACAATTTTCTCAAAGGCAAAGCTGGCAATCGGTGATGAGAATATCTCTGGCCAGTACTTGTTACCACCTATCTATCTTCCTGTAACCAGGGACAAAAGAAACAGAACTGCATCAGAGTGCTTTGTCCAGATGAAGGCTAGCATCCTTAACTGGAAACACCATCTTAGCTCCTGCTGGTCGATGACTTAGAGTCATAGAATCATAGAATAGTTTGGGTTGGAAGGGAGCTTTAAAGGTCATCTAGCCCAACCCCCCTGCCGTGGGCCGACTTGAATAGACTGTTCTGTGGCTCAGATTCCTTATGCAGAAATATCTTCCAGGAAATCACTTCAGGAACTCTGGAAAAAACCTCTAGTTATCCAGACAGGAAAAGAAAATGAGTTCAGTCCTCAAACAGGTGGAAGCAATACTTATTACAGAATATCCTCAGGAGGAAATATGAGAAGAAGGATGATTTTTGTGATTCAAGTTATTTGATCCCAGGTGGCTTAAGCATAGGCCCATTCACATGGTGGACATGGGAACGAATATGTGTGAAAATACAATACATTTTAAAAATGAACTGCATTTTAAAAGAATTGCATTTTCATTAAATGAACTGCATTTTAAATATGAACTGTGTATTTTTATAGAATCCCTATTTTACACCTGTCTCTAACACTGTGAAGAAGCCCTAGAGATATATGAATAGTAAACAGCTTTTCAGGTGTCCTCACACTGCTAAAGCAGTGTAAAATGGGCTTAAATGTGGATAAGACCAAGAATACTGCTCTGTTGAACTGGCAATATTATTAGGAAGAACTGTGGCACAGTGAGAGAAGTAAAATGAATGCAGTTTAACACATGGCGGCATGTCTACTAAATTCAGATTCTATTCTGAAACATGGCAATGCAAAAGATTGTACTTTTTCCTTCATGGATGGCTCTATTGTAGAAGCATGTTGAGTTAATTAAAAAAAAAAAGTTTTTATTAGTAGCCATTGCAACTATAAATGTAACCTTAGGTACCAGTAAATCTAAGACAGAATAAAGTCGCTGTGTTGTAAATCAGCAATTTAATTCCTTACTAGTCAGCGAGGTCTTGAAAAATCCTAGTTTGATCAGGTACAAAGTGTGGCTGATCACTGAAAATCTAGAAATTGAAAATCTAGAAAAAAAGAACTAAGTTCAAGAAGCACTTTGGTACTTTTTCTGAAAGGAAAAGAGGATTAAAAGACATGCAGGGGAGAAAAATGGTTTAAAGCAGTCTAATTAAGAAAGTATGATGGTTTGGATTCCCTTTCTCATTACTAAAATATAAGCTTAAATGTTTTCCCCATTTTTCAGATTCCTTTCTGTTAATAGCATTGCTTTTGCGAAATTACTTGAAATCATGAATTATTATTCCTTTATTGCAAAGATTACTTCATTTTACATACCCCCGAAGAGCTCCTAAATTTTTTTCATGCACTGGGAATTTAACATCTAAAATTGCAACAAAGAAAATGGATGTGTATCTGTGATTACTACTAATTTTAATGGAATATTGAAGTGCTTTAATTCATCATCTTTCAATCCTTCCCAATAGACCAATCCTCTATCTTCGGAAATGCCTGTTTGCTTCACAGAAGACTCATAACAAAATAATGATAATAATAATCTTGTAGTGTTGTGGGGTAATCTCTATCACTAGATTTTTTTTTAGACTGATATAGACAAACACCTGTGAAGACACAGCCATAGGAGGCACTGCCTTAAGCAAGGGGATGGACCTGATCACCTCCTGAGGTGACCCGATCCTTTCCAGACTTCTCCTCGTGATTCTCTGCTCTGGTCATAGAGGGTTGTCCTTCTACTTCCTTGAAGAGAAGGATTGGGCAACATTTTTGTCTGCGGAGTGACACCAGAGATCATTGTCACTGCCCTTCTACGGTTAAATCTATCAGGTAGGGTTGAATTCAGTTCATCTGTCTTTTAGAGACAGAAAAGTCCGGCCTACCAGTGACAGTAAATCCTGGTCTCAAATATATGAAACCATGAAATAGTCCAAATGTTTTGCTGTTGTCTGTGTGAAAGGGTGGCTTACTGAACAAATGGTCTTAGTGACACTGGACCAAGCACGTTATGCAGGCATTAATCTGTTGTACTTTATATCATAAGAAAAACTGCCCGAGTAAGAAACCTGACTACAGCTTCTGACTTCTCATCAACCTACAAGTGAGGTTTGTCACATTTCTGGCTGGATTTTCTGGTTCTATTTAAGAATGACACACTCCTGCAATCTGAAATGAAGTTACAGTATTTTCTCATTTGTCTTTAAATATATTCCCCTATGAAAACAAGTGTGTTCTCTAACGTTCAGATCCTCAACAAACTCAAACAGGCTTTAAGCTTTTCTTTCTGCTGTGGTTTAGTCAAGATTATAATTTGTATAGCCTTTTCTTAATGATGCAGAAGAAAACATTTATAAAATTTTCATTTTAGGCACTGTTTGAAGTTACAGTTTCACAAATGTCCAACTGAAAATTTCTTTACAGTACACGAGAAGGTGTTAGGAAAAAAAACTCCACAAACCCAAAGAATGTCGTTAATCACTTTTAAATTCCTGAAGCCTAAAGTATCCTAGAGAGATCCAGTCAGCAAAACCCATGCTCCTGTGAGGTTTTCTGACCCTTCAGCCCTTCAGAAGGCTGCCTTGTTTGGTGTGTACATCCTGTGTGGGCAAGCTGAAAGGGTGTATAAAGGAGGCATGTCACCCACACTTGATATTACAGCTCATCTACTTCATTTTCATCTGTGCAAATTCTACCCACTTAGGCAATTGCTACATATACACCCACTCAACTCCTTGCAATAGAAAGAATGCTATTATTACAGTATTTAACTGAAGTAATAACTAGAGCGAGGCTGCCTAACCTCTGCACAATCAGGACCTGAATTATATTACAATGTTTATTTGGGGATTCGATGGTGAATATGGTTTATAATGCTTGAAATGGTGCAAAATTGTTCAGGAGCAATGGGACCATCAATTAGACTGCTCTGAAGTGGAGACCTCCGTCCTGACTGTAGTCCAGCCATGGTACGAGCTGTACAACCCTACATAAAGGAAAGTGTCTAATGAGATAAGGCCATATTTTACTGTGTCTATATGTACATGAGTTTAGAAAATAACCATGTATTCAGGTGCACATAATAGTTAATAGCCATGTAATTTGCATACATGTCTGTCAGTAACATCACCACAAGGCAAGTACGTTAAATACACTTCAGTCCTGCTAAAAGATGTACACTTATGGTCATCACTAGCATTTTGACTGCTCACACCAGCGCTGGGCTTGGTTCATTCTGCCCAGAACGATGCTGAGTTATCAGAGTAACTATGTATGTGTGTTTTTGCTGAGGTACCACATGAGTGTCACAACCCAGAAAACAGTGTGTAACTACTGCAAACATTTCTAAGCCTCTGTGTGTATTTGGGATGAATCGTTTTTTCCTCCCTCTTCTCTGAACTTTCTGACAGCAGGTTGTGACACGATTGTCACGGTCTAGAGACAAAATTTAAGTATTTCTATCCTACGAGCTATACGCAGCTCTTGGTTGACTTTACCAACTGCTTACTGAGCTTTCAGCCATTGATACGAAGGCTAAACAGTCCACTGTGAAGCTGGAGTGAATGGAGGGAAATCACCAGATATATTTCTGACCTGCATCTAGGCTGACCTACTATGAAACATAAAAAATGCAGCGTGCTTATGTTCAAAAAGACGTTTAATATCTAAATATCTGCAAAGACGCTGTCCTCTCTATGTACTGTAATTTCTCACAATATATAGCATTGATCAAACTACAACTAAGCAGAAAAACTCATCTTATTTCCCTTACCTCTAGGTGCAAAAACAGCTCAAGGCTATCAGTGCAGGCAATGAAATTTTATGTCAACTGCTGAATTCCAGGAGACTGGAGGGAGAGAGAAGTGCAAGGGACTAGTGGAGGTTGTGGGAGGAAGGGTGGGGGTTGTGAAACATCAGTAGGGTTTAGATATGAAGGTGGGTTAGAAGGCTGGGGAGCAGTCTTTTTTTAAAAGGAGCCATGGTGTGTAAAAGAGCTGGGAATGGACAGTGGCATTTCCAGATAATGAAGCTGGGCAGAGTCAATAGGGTTTTGGGTCAATGAAGGGATGCTGGGAAGGGTGCACCTAATCAGAGAGGGAAGCTTTCATTGGTGACATTGTGACAAACTGGGCAAAGAAACTAGGAACCAAGGTGATGGAGACAAGGCGGGGGTTGTCCAAGTGAGATGGATTAATGTTGAGAACAGAAAGAGAGAGATGTGGAAAGGAGAGAGAGAATCTCAGCCTAAGAGCTAGTGCTGGGAAAAAAGAATAGGGAGTAAGAATAATGCAGAATGAGATTAGATAAGACAGATAGGGAGAGAAGGAAAATGATATGAACGTCAGTAGAGTGGAGATATATTGGAAAAGAATGCAGAGGGCACTTGCAAAATATTAAGGTATGGAGAAAAGAGAGAGAACAATACCTGCTAGAGACCATGTTTCTTTATAAATTGGAAGAGACCCAAAAATTCCTGATGATTTGTCACATCTCTGCTATCAGAAAATGATCTGCGGAAAAACATTAATAAAGTATGCATGACAAGAACGCAGGATGAAAACTTGTTGTATAGTGAAGGGTTACACTTCCATCAAGTGGCAAACTCCAGCTACAGTGGTGAGAAGGTCTCCAGCCTTGCGGGCTGCGAACGACTGTCCCTGCCAGTAGTATGTCCCTGCCTAACTGTATGAGATTCAACAAGGCCAAGTGCTGGGTCCTGCACTTCGGCCACAACAACCCCATGTAGCGCTACAGGCTTGGGGAAGAGTGGCTGGAAAGCTGCCTGTCGGAAAAGGACCTGGGGGTGTTGGTCGACAGCCGGCTGAACATGAGCCGGCAGTGTGCCCGGGCGGCCAAGAAGGCCAATGGCATCAGTATGCTTGTATCAGAAATAGTGTGGCCAGCAGGAGTAGGGAAGTGATCGTGCCCCTGTACTCGGCCCTGGTGAGGCCGCACCTCGACTACTGTGTTCAGTTTTGGGCCCCTCACTACAAGAAGGATGTCGAGGTGCTGGAGCGTGTCCAGAGAAGGGCAACGAGGCTGGTGAAGGGTCTGGAGAACAAGTCTTATGAGGAGTGGCTGAGGGAACTGGGGTTGTTTAGCCTGGAGAAGAGGAGGCTGAGGGGAGACCTCATCACTCTCTACAACTCCCTGAAAGGAGGTTGTAGCGAGGTGGGTGTCGGTCTCTTTTCCCAAGTAACAAGCGATAGGACAAGAGGAAATGGCCTCCAGTTGTGCCAGGGGAGGTTTAGATTGGACATGAGGAAAAATGTCTTTACTGAAAGAGTGGTTAAACATTGGAACAGGCTGCCCAGGGAAGTGGTTGAGTCCCCATCCCTGGAAGTATTTAAAAGACGTGTAGATGAGGCACTTAGGGACATGGTTTAGTGGGCATGGTGGTGTTGGGTTGACGGTTGGACTCGATGACCTTAGAGGTCTTTTCCAACCTTAATGATTCTATGATTCTGTGATTCTATGATTCTAGTTAGATGCTGAATCTGGAGCCAGCTGGCCTACATTGACAGCTGTGAAAAGGAAGAATAATGAGATTGAGGATATGAAAAAGAAATGGGGAAACTTGAGTAGCAAAGCAGCCTTGGCTCTCATGATCTTGTGTATGTAAGAGAGATGGCTTACACAGAGTATTGCATCTGGACCAAGGAGCTCTTCCTGGAGGTAGGAGTAAGTACTCCGTGTTGTTGCTCAGGTCAACACCTTCTGCTTCAGGGAAAATGAACTGAGTTAGTTTTTAGACCACAAAATCTTAATGTCAAGTGATTTTCTGTTTTCCTCCAGGTCAGCAACGGTATTTGCAAGAATAGGCTAAGGCTGAGCCCTCAGCCTTGGCAGACTTTGGCTTGACTCTGCCCATTTTATGTCGGCAAAAAGAGAATAAGCTTTCACACGTAATGTCCGTGTGCACATTTTCCCCTGCCTGGGCAATATAGCCCCTCGCACCATCTACAGCCAGCAAATTCAATCCATCTAACAGTTTTCCAAGAATGTTATTGGGGGTTGTTTCCTTCAGGATCTAAGGAAAAAGCAGTATCCTTTTCTTTATCTGCTCCTTTTTCTTTATCAGTGAAGTATCTCTCCTAGAAAATAAAAAAAAAAATTATTCTTTGTCTCAGCTCCCACCCCTACAGCTTCCAAGCCTGCCTGCAAACAATCCTACAGCTGTGGTACTATCCTGATTCCAACATTTTAGCATCAGTGATTGATATCTCTATAATATCAGTTCTGAAGGAAAAAAAATAATGGGTTCAAGTTCAGCTCGTTGAGACTTGTGACCTCCAAGACAGCCATGTCTTCCCATCACTCTACAACATTACTGGCTGAAATAAGGTCCAGTCCTAAGGACCCATGAAAGCCACCAGTTGCTCCAGAATGCGGTCAGTAGCAATTGCTAATCCTGTCCAGGTCCTGGCATTCATGCACAAGCAAGTATTAAGAGACAGGAGGCAAGACTGAGGCACTTTTTTTGAACCAGCACCAAGTAATCAGTTTCTTTTAGGTAAGAAAATTTCCACCATCCAAACCCAAATGGTCCCTTTATGTTAAGCATAGAATCATAGAATCATAGAATCATTTAGGTTGGAAAAGACCTCTAAGATCATCAAGTCTAATTGTAAACCTAACACTGCCAAGTCCACCACTAAACCATGTCCTTAAGTGCCACATCTACACGTCTTTTAAATGCCTCCAGGGATGGGGACTCAACCACTTCCCTGGGCAGCCTGTTCCAATGCTTGACAACCCTTTCAGTGAATGAATTTTTCCTAATATCCAATCTAAACCTCCCCTGGTGCAACTTGAGGCCATTTCCTCTTGTCCTATCGCTTGTTACTTGGGAGAAGAGACTAACACCCACCTCGCTACAACCTCCTTTCAGGGAGTTGTAGAGAGCGATGAGGTCTCCCCTCAGCCTCCTTTTCTCCAGGCTAAACAGTCCCAGTTCCCTCAGCCGCCTTTCGGCAGCTTTGTTGCCCTTCTCTGGACACGCTCCAGCACCTCAATGTCCTTCTTGTAGTGAGGGGCCCAAAACTGAACACAGTAGTTGAGGTGCGGCCTCACCAGTGCCGAGTACAGGGGCACGATCACTTCCCTACTCCTGCTGGCCACACTATTTCTGATACAGGCCAGGATGCCATTGGCCTTCTTGGCCGCCTGGGCACACTGCCGGCTCATGTTCAGCCAGCTGTCAACCAACACCCCCAGGTCCTTCTCTGCTGGGCAGCTTTCCAGCCACTCTTCCCCAAGCCTGTAGCGCTGCATGGGGTTGTTGTGGCCGAGGTGCAGGACCCGGCACTTGGCCTTGTTGAATCTCATACAGTTGGCCTCGGCCCATCGACCCAGCCTGTCCAGGTCCCTCTGCAGAGCCTTCCTACCCTCGAGCAGATCAACACTCCAGCCCAGCTTGGTGTTGTCTGCAAACTTACTGAGGGTGCACTCGATGCCCTCGTCCAGATCATTGATAAAGATATTAAACAGAACTGGCCCCAATACTGAGCCCTGGGGAACACCACTTGTGACTGGCCACCAACTGGATCAATCATTCCATGTTCTGCTGGAACTGTCCTCGGCAAAATGGAGCCAGCTCTGAGCGCAACCCACCTGCAGTGTCGTGCAAGGAACACCAGAACAGCACTGCCAACTTTCTGTAACCTATTTATTTCAACTTCCAAATAGCAGTAGAAACTCTATTACTTCTCTCGTAAACAGATTCAGAACTCTTTTTTCTTGCTAGAAATCTTATCTGAATATAAAACGTGCTAAAGTTATAGACTGGCCATTAACACTCATTTATTCAGTATGTTGACTGACCTTTAGCTGAGTTACTTTTCTCCCTTCTTACCCCCAAAATTATTTAATAGCAACAGTTACATCCCATTTGAAATTTCATTTTGCTAGGTTAAAAAAAAGCCACATGCCTCTGTCTTATTCTCCTAAAACAAGCTTCTGCATCTCTGTCATCCTTTGGATTCTTTTCTGTTCTTGTTTCAGTCTAAATTAATCTGTATAAACAAGAAGGAAATAGATTTAAATACAATATTTCAAAGAAGATCTCTGTAATGCCTTCTATGCTGGCAATAACACTTCACTGATCCTACCAGGAATTCTTGTCAGATAAACCCTGAGATTATACTTACCCCTTCCATAGCTTCATCCCATGGGCAGGATTGCCTGGCAGGATTTACAATTAGAAAATGAAACATGAGTTTACCATTTCTCCACATCTTGAACTACTATTCTCTTAACACGTATTGGTCTGGAACACACTGTGCAGTGCAGAATACAGGAGACTCCTAATTGTTCTTACGTTCTCAAATATAGGTGTTAAATTTGCTATTCTTCAGTTATCTGGTATTCTTAACTTCATGAAGATACTAAAAAATCTTTATACTGGGCCTGCAATTACATCTGCTAGACATTGGTCTTCTACAGATTGAGAAAACTAACTGGTTCTATCCTTACAATTTCTGAACCTTGATTTTTCATTCCAACTTTGTAATTTCTGCTCCTTTGTCTTTATTATCAATCTGCCAATGCTCCATCTCGTTGCCCTTATTCAAAATTAGAGCAAAGTACTTTTTCAGCCCTATTAATTTTTTATTTCTATCTCACCTTCATTGGTTGCTATTTTTGTTTTTATCTGAGGGTAGAAAATCTTGACTGTTATTTTTTTCCCCCTGTTTAACATATGCTCCTGATACACAAGACACAGTTTATTATACCAATCAGTTCCCTTTGCTCGATTTCTCATAGAATCTTTATATTCTTGATAATACACATTGTACACTAGGTATTTGTAGAATTATTTTGGAACCTTCTTTCTAAAATTTTTGCCCATTATTTCATCTAAAAATTCCAGACTGTTGAAATTTTGCATCTCTTTAATATCTTTTCCCAGTCCCTGAGATTCAAATGCCTAAATTCTGATTTCGTGTAATGACATGGATTCCTCAGAGTAGTTTTATCCATCATTAGAAATATCCCTTCGTATCCAAATCTGCTGCTGGAGGCCCATACCAGATTCCTAAAAATACTCTGAAAAAGCCTCATACCACTCTTCTTCAAGGTGACTCTAAAGAAAAAAAATGAGAAGGAAAAGCAAAGATAGCAATGGAGTTCTTTTTTGTCATTACAATGCTATTCAATACTCTTTATTCCAATGATTTTTCAATATCCATGTTATCATGACTGTTATTTCATTATAGTTCTGTTCTTCAATAGCAGTTTTAGTTCTTTCATTTCTATCCAGATTCTTTGCCCGACAGTACACCATCATGCAAATACAAGGAAACAAAACACATGCAAACAAAACAAAATACTTTATTTCAGCTACATTTGGTGTTGGCCAGTAAGTGTTATGTACAACCCTTTTTCTATCTGCACTGATCATCTCAATCTACTTTTGCCACTTAAAGACTTTATGTCTGCCTTCTGTTGACCTCTCTACTAGCAAAACCACTTTTCCAATGATTTTGCTGCTTCATGCTAGGCAAGGAATATCAAGTTTTTCCTAAATGTCTTCCCTCACAAGAAATGCTGTTATTGAACAAGTCTGCCCTGAGCCATAAAAGCCAGAAGCCAGCAGAAAAGCATTGCTGGTGGATGCTTTTTTGCAGGTTTGTGACTACTTCCCCTGAACCACAGCTACGGCACAACGTATGTGCGGGAAGAAATGTAGTGCAGCCATGCATTTTATTTCATGGGAGCCATGCAAGGGCTGCAACTGGGGTGAATGTGGATATAAGAGGAGATGCTCAGATTGAAGCACTGCTCGCTGTCCTCTGCATCTTCTGAAGACCAGTTGGCAAGCCAACCTGCTTGTGTCAGCTGCATCAAGACTCTCAAAAGTTTGGAGGGAGTCTAGCTGTTGAAGAATCCTCTTTGGGAATAAATCCTACTGGACAATCATTGCAAATCCCCTTTAGAGTGTTACTGAATATGCTCACTTAGTCCTCCGAGCATTTTCAAGTTTGGGTGAATCTTTCTTAAAGCAGTGTCACACTGTGAACAGCAGTTGGTGGACAATTCTGCCTTCCTTCAGGACCTGTTTCAGTCCTGAATCAGTATGCTGTATCCTGGAAGAGACAAACTCTCAAGTTCTCTCTCAGAAGCCTTTTCATTCTTAAGAAGTTGACTCTAATCATATATGCATTTTTTCTGGTGTTCACCTGGGAAACTAGATTCTAGGTTCCTCTCCTCTTTATTTGCAGATCACTGTTATTCCTCAATTTCTTGTTCCGTATCAAATAAAATCAATGAAATTTTATCACCTGTCTTAAACAGGTCAGGTGATTAATCCTTTTCTGAACTTAAAAATTGGTACCTATCGGTCTTATCAGCCTAAATATGACCTCTGTCATATTAGCCATAGGGTGAACAACAGTACAACATAAGAGTATTATGTTCCAGGTTTCCTCCGCTTAATTTAGCCATAATAGCATGGTCTAGCTGCCTTCTATTTAATTATACCCCGTCTGTGTGACACCCTGTTCTCCTAAGCTTTTCAAAGAGATTCTTTCCTTTACAAAGCCATTGCACATTCTCAACTCAGTAGTCAACGCCGCTGTCTGAAAGTTTCCTTAATCAACGTACACACGAATTGACTGGAGGCACGTCCCGGGGAGGCGTCTTTCTTCCAAGCGGAGAGCGGGCACCCCTGCCTTATGACCAGTGATGGAGTCCGTGTGGGAAGTCGTGCAAATACAGAAATCCACTACCTGCAGCTCTTTCAAACCCCATCTACCTGTAGGATATATTGGCTGAACTGCCTGTAATTCCCAAGTAGCTGGATAGCAAACACCGCTTCATCACTTCAGGCTAAGCCGCAGGCTTTCACCCCCGTCTGCAGCCACATCTGAAGTAGGCAGCGCGCCCTTACGCCCAGCGTTCCCACTCTAGAGCCTCCTCGCAGGTTTGTTCGTGGGCAACTCTCCTCTCGGCACCACGCAGCTAGTGGGAAGGGGCGTCCCGACCCCCGCCGCGGACGGGGAGACCTCGGGGGGGGGGGGGGGAGGGGGAGCGGGGCAGGAGCGGCCGCTCACCCGCGTCCCCCCGCGGCGGGGCTGAGGAGAGCCGGGGGGGCGGAGGAGAGGGCAGAGGGGGCTGAGGGCGCTGAGGATGGGGTGCCGCCGAAGGCTCCGCGCGTCCCCCATCCCCATCCCCTTGCGACGGGAAGCGGCGCCTCCCCGGCGCCCGCCCCGGGATTTTTATCGTCGAAGAATTAAAAATGGAGATTTGGGCGCGGAACCCAGTGGGGCTGCCAGGTCCGGCCCCGCCTCCCCGGGCCTGGGCGCGGGGGCGGCGGAGCGCTTATCCCGGGACGGGGCGCCATTCGCGGGGTCCTTGTGACGGCCGCCGCCGCCGCGGGCAGGTGAGCGGGGCCGGGGGCGCGGAGCGCCGGCAGCCGCGCGGGGGGGGGGGGGGGGGGAGGCAGCGGGGGGCGCGAGGCGGGGGCGGGACGGAGGGCGGCCGCGTGCCTGAGCAACGATCCTCGCTCAGGGCCCCTCAGCACCGGGAGCTGAGAAAAACCCCCGAGTTCTCGCAGGTCTGTGACGCTTGAAAACGTTAATGACGTTTCCGGGTGAAGAAAAGGGATAACTGGAGGTGTCGGGCACTCGCTGTGTTTTACTTGCGCCTGAGCACGATGGGTACCACCCCTGAAGGCAGATCCTGCTCTTCATACACCAGCTCTTACCTGCCACATTTCTGGAAACCGAGCTGAGCGCCGATGCCCGCCCAGGGATAGTTCCTCATTTCCACGCGGTGAATCAAACCCGAGTGGGAATTTAGTTCATCGTATTTGCTGAGGCAGTAAGAGAATAAATGGGAAGCAAGACCCCGGGTTAGGTACCCTCGGTGTGTGTGAAAGGGGGAATAGCCACTGAAAGCAGGGGGCTGGGCACTCTAATTGCTGATAGTTTCCATTTTGGGGGGATAGACCCTTCAGTTTTGGGGTGGATGTGCTGATAATCCATGAAGGTAGGGAAAGCTGTAGAAACATAGCAGTGTACGAGATAGGTGGATTTATAGAGGCAAATAAAGTGGGTGGTGACTGTGTGAGACCAGCAAAAGAGTTATTTTCCGTGGAACTGCCACAAAAAATCTAGGAAATGTAAAATTGGAATTTCATTTACATTGAGAGGCAAGATGCAGAGTTGTAACTGTTAGATCACTCTCCTTGTGAACAGAGCAGTTGCGTTTGACAGAAGAGAAAGTAGGAGCCTGCCACAAGAAAGCAGGTGTCAAAAAATGCTCTGTAGAAGAGTCTCCAGCTGCTTTACACTCATCTTCCCACTACACTCTGCTAAACCTACTGCCAAGAACAAACCGGTGAGCGGAAGACCAAGATTATCTACTCTTTAGTCATGGTTGAAAGCCAACTAGAAGGTTTTAATTTTGATGCCATAGGTCTCTTGTGACAGCTTTGTTGTTGCACTTCCGTTCCCTGGGATTATAGTGTCGGTAAGATTATCCTTATCAAATGATGCTTCAGCAAGAGCTTGGGATCTGAGTGACTTGTAGTACAGGAGGCTTTTGTGGGAAGGGGAGCTCCCCTTTAAGTAGGGAGATGTTAGTTCTGTCTCCCTCTGACATCACCTGTAATTTTACATTGTAGATACAGCTATTACTCTGGAATTCAATATGCTTAATAGGTGGAGCCCAAACAAACATCTTGCTTGGCAACACGGATGTTCTTCTCTAGAAGAATAATGAAATCACTCAGAACAGTAACGCTTCAAGTCCGTCACTAGATGAGATGTGCAAGATATGGACAATTTAAAAAATGTTTGTTCACAAAACGCTATGCCCACTTGTTAACCTTTTATGGGATGTTCAGTATTGAAGAACATGGGAGCTGCTCTGGGCTCAGATTTGATAAAATCAGAAGAGAAATGTCTCTCTCAAATTTTGAGACTTGGGGCAAACCAGAGCAGTTACCAGTAAACAGGTTGCGGTGACACTCTTGCATTGTCTTCCAGTGCATAATCAAGCAGGTCTTTAGTAATAGCCTTGCAATAGGCACTCAAATAGTTATGTAATAATTTCCTATACGGCGTTTGGTAGAAAGGATGCTTCAAAATTGTGTTTGTGGTCTCAACAAGGGGCTGGTGAGAGATAGCCAGTAGAACATGGCAAAAATAGAAGTTCTGTCCTGTTGTAGTCCTTTGATGTTATACTGGCAGTACAGAGGGATGCATTTACCATGTTGGACTCACATCATATGGTCCAAAAACCAGGGTCAGGGTTCAGTGATCAGGGTTCATTCTTCCCTTATGAATTGTTGGAGGCGGTGTACAATTGAACTGTGGGAGCAGGAACTGAAACCTGGTTGAGCCCCCTACCTACCAGAAAAACCCATGCTGCTTCTAGTTTTTTCTCAGTCGGTCAATCATTTATTCTTTCTCCACTCTGGCTTGTATTCAACTGGAATGACGTTGAATTAGCTTGCATCCCACCCACCCAGCTAGCTGGCGTAAAGTGAACTCACTCCATGTGTACCCAACTACTTTCATACGTCCTCAGTCAAATCTCTACTGTTAATACCTGTTTTGTAGGTTTTAAAAAAAATACTTTTGTACATTTAAGTATTTTAATTTCTTTCTAAAGCTTTTTTTTTTAGTGTCTACATCGAACTTAAAATCAGAAATGAACAAGTTACTATGTTCATTTATACTGTAGTCTGTGAGCAAACAAGGTTAAATGTAGCGGTCTTCCAGCCAGCAAATAAGTTTCTGTTACATAAAAACTGGGATGGAGGAAGTGGAATCAGTGGGATATTACATTGTTTACATTGATCAATGTAACATCCCATTAATATTAGGAGAAAATTCTGAAAATGCTGAATAATGTAGGACATATAGACTCAATTCTCATTTGATGGGGATTCCACCACTGATGGATACTTTTTTGTCGTGTCAGTTGATGACATCATTCATTTCATATGTGCTCCATTATAAAGAGCTTTATTTTTTAATCAAAATGTCAAGTGGCATTGGTAATACACTTTCATAATCCCCATAGGCCAGCTTAAGTTTGGGATGTTCCCAAGAGTGATTTTGCTTGTGTCAGCATTTTCACAATCATCTTGTTAGCGGGGAGCCAGCTGATCCTGTTGGAGACCAGGCTGGTGGTGAGAACATACACTGAGGTGCTGGTGGAAGGGCGAGTTCCAAGTAGCAGCTCACGTGTGGCTTAAAGTGACTCTTTAACAAGCCCCTAGTAAAACTGTATGTGCATGACACCTGCACAAGCTATTGAACCTCTCATTTCCTCAAAGAATGGAGGTGCATTTGTTTACAAAATTATAATGAGTGGCATCAGTTACCTTCATCACATACCAGTGTTTAAGTAATTTTGCTTCATGAAGTTCAACTAGGTCAAGTGTAAGGTCCTGCACTGGGTCGGGGCAATCCCAAACATGGATACAGGCTGGGTGATGAGTGGATTGAGAGCAGCCCTGTGGAGAAGGACTTGGGGGTATTGATGGATGAAAAACTGAATATGAGCCGGCAACATGCACTCACAGCCCAGAAGGCCAATCGTATCCTGGGCTGCATCAAAAGAAGCGTGGCCAGCAGGTCGAGGGAGGTGATTCTGCCCCTCTACTTGGCTCTCGTGAGACCCCACCTGGAGTACTGTGTCCAGCTCCGGGGCCCCCAGCATAAGAAAGACATAGACCTGCTCGAACGGGTCCAGAGGAGGCCCACGAAGATGACCAGGGGGCTGGAGCATCTGTATGAGAACAGGCTGAGAAAGTTGGGGTTGTTTAGCCTAGAGAAGAGAAGGCTTCGGGGAGACCTTTATAGCAGCCTTCCAGTGCTTAAAGGGGGCCTACAGGAAAGATGGGGAGGGACTCTTTTTCAGGGAGTGTAGTGATAAGACAAGGGGTAATGGTTTTAAACTGAAAGAGGGTAGATTTAGATTAGATATTAGGAAGAAATTCTTTACTGTAAGGGTGGTGAGACAGTGGAACAGGTTGCCAGGAGAAGCTGTGGATACCCCCTCCCTGGAAGTGTTCAAGGTCAGGTCAGATGAGGCTTTGAGCGACCTGATCTGGTGGAAGGTATCCCTCCCCATGGCAGGGGTGTTGGAACTAGATGATCTTTAAGGTCCCTTCCTACCCAAACCATGCTATGATTCTATGATTCTATGATTTATCTGGCTGCTGAGTCTGCAGTTGCTTGTGTTTGGGGACTTTGGAGTAATCTTAAATCCCTTCCAGTCCTCCAGATTTTCTCTAGTCTTTCAAGAGTTACTAAAAATGAGTATCAGGATGCCAGAGGGAATTTCAGGTGGTTTTGAAAAGAATGTTAGGTACAAAAAGATACCTGGGCATATTAATCTTAAAATGTTGGTAGATCATACGATCTCTTTATCACCAGGTTCCAGTTAGTGATCAATATATCCAAATTAATCCCCATATCATATAGGGGTTATTATTGGTACATTTACTATCGGTATGGACATTTTATCTTCAATTTTAAGCCAGTTTTGCTACTGGCTGTAGTAGTCTGTGTTCCCAGTCTGAAGGCCCCATAACAACGCAAAATCCACTCCCTTCCTTCACCCTATGTTGCAGCCTGAATGAGTTATTCTAAGTACTGCTTCTGATTCAGTAGCCTAAGGCAAGCCCTTAACATGGTCTTCTCCTGGGCTCTGTCAGCACAGCACGCTTCGCAGGCATCGAGGATTTGTAGACCTTGCTCTTATCAGCAACTTTAAACAATTAAAAACTTCTTTACTATAGAGTAGCACCACACCATCAGATTTATCCTTCTTAAACGCCTTCTAAGCAGAGATTTTAATATCTGAATCATGCAGACTATTCCTTTTATTTCTTTCATGTTATTGATAAAACTTCTCGTCAATGAGAACTTCCAGATCTTCCTGTATCTTAGTCAGGCACCAGTCACCAGAATATAAACAATTCCATATTAATTCTTGTCATGTTCTTTGCCACATTGGTTTCATTCGTTTGTGCCATGCTGAGCATCATTTAATACAATGCTTGCTTCCTTTGAGCTCCTAGTTTACTATCCTTCCAGCTTGTGCTCTACCTATTAAACTGTCTCTACCTTGACCCATGTGTTTTTGCACTTTTACCCTTCCGATTCTTTCCCCCATCCCACTGCAGAGGGGGGAATTAGCGAGCGGCTGTGTGGGGCTCAGCTGCCTACTGGGGTTAAACCATGACGGTCCTTTTTGGTGCCCAACATGGGGCTCGAAGGGTTTGAGATAAGGACAGGTTTGACTGAAGTGTGCGAGACCAAATTTACAGCTGTTACAGCTACTCATCGGCAGGGCTTGCCATGAGGCTTGCTTGCCTTACTGCATGTTAGTCTAGTGCTTGTTCGTGGCTGCTCTTTGCTTTTGCTATTTGCTGTACTCCTTGTCATCCATAACTGAATGAAGCTGTGCTTTACACCAGTCCACCCCTATATTCTACCCAGGGCTTCAAAGGAGAAAAATAAAAGCGGAGTGGGTAGTATATAACAGGTTTGCTCATATAAGTATGCAGCTGGAGACATAACGTCAGAAAAGTCTGGACTTGCTGTACTTCATAATCTTGACACTGACTGGCAATTACGATTTGTTTCTTGTAGGTACTTGCTCTGGTGTTGGAGCAGAAAAATTTACTCGTTAAACAAGTAGTAACCTGACTGAGGCAAATAAAAGCTTGTATTCAGTTATGGATTACTGAACCTGATTGCAATGTTTAAATCTCTGACTAATGCTCAAGAATCTTAAAATCAGCCAGCGATGCTGGAGTGCTCTTGCATTCCAGAGAAACCACCACCTGCTGTCAGGCAGGCAGGATCAGCTGTAGGAACAGACAAGTAGGCATGTGGCAAACATATCACTAGGGCCATGGAACCCACTTGGCCTTTGCCAGGGCTGGAAAATCTGAAAGAAGGGTGTGTTGGCACGGTTGTGTGGATGAGGGGCGAAGAGCTGCTTTCCCCAGTGCTGCCAGCAGTACCAAATGCTGTCCCAGGCACCTCCAGCCCTTGGGAAGGAGCCACGGGTGTCCACATTTTGCCTACCGGCTCTTCGTCTAGCTCAGCTGCTCACTCCACTGTTAATTCCCCTTGCTGCCAGCTGCTGCCAGAGGGACCAGAAGCCCAGGCTGGACACTCTGCAGAGGATCGGGAGAGCCCAGACCTCTGGTAGCAGTCTTGGCTAACGCTGATGAAAATACTTATCACTTGCCCTCTTTTGAGCTGCTAAAAAGTAAGCCATACTTATACAGAGAAAGCATCTGATAAATAGCTTTGACAGTGAAGGTGCTCTGTTGCATGGATCCTGAGGCTTCCTTGGGACTCCAGCCCTCGTCCTTTCAGCCCCTATTATCTGGCTGTATAAAGAAGATCCATAAATACAGGATAATCTCATCACCATTTACAGGCAGTAGTGGATGGCAATTGCCAGCAGCTATCTTGGCATGACAGAGAGAGAAAAAATGTTTGACTCTGGGTTATACCAAAATAGGCATCAGGTATATCTACAGAAAACTTTTTTCCTGAATTGAGAAACTTCCATGATTAGAGAAATTAGAGCTGGCTTTTTTTCTCCTCCATGCAGGACATGATAGGTAGAAAAGAATCCTGCACTTCAGGACAGATACCAATGACTGACCTAAGCTGCCTTGCCTACGTACTGGAAGAATGGACTGTAGCGGAGTACCTGAAGAAATACCTTTTTCATGTGGTCATCATCTCACTGACAATGAGTGCAATATTAGCTTTTTTTATAGTTCCTTTAACAATGCTCTTTTTCATTTACGTCTCTAATATTTTGCTTTTAATATATCAGAGGAATGGTGAGATAAAAGCAGATCCCTTGAGTGATGTTTGGGATAGTGCAAGGAAAACTATAGCAAGCTTTTGGGATATATACGCAAGAATATGGCATGGTAAGTATGACATGTCTTGTCTGAAGCTTTGAATTATAATAAGTATTAAATACACATAAGTTTTAATTTTTTTTAATTTCTTCCAAATGGATATAAAGAAATGACATTTATTATACTTTGTATGGCATCTAACCCAAAAGTTTCTGCCTCAAAGACTGATTGCAATATAGAATAAGCAGAATGAAAGGGAGAAATTAGTTTATATAGGGTAGATTTCTCTTAAGTGAATAGACAGGTGGAGTTCTCCGTATATGGTATCAGAGTGAAGCACACTGTTAATGTTAGTTCTAGTAACATAACTGCAAAGGAGATGTGAGATTTATTTTTTAGCTTAGTAGCCATTTAAAACCCACTTAATAAATGATCAAAACACAACAACTAGTTGGAAATGTAATTAGTGTATTTTTAGTTGGTGAAAACTACTTTGTGTTATGACAATTGAAAATAATTTTAAGAGCTGTACGGACAAAGAAATCATTAGATACCACATCTAAGTTTGTACCGTGGCAGAATTTAAAAGCAACCAGTTTCATTACACTCAACCTTCAGCTACTTGCAACACACCCTCCTCCCTAGGAAAATCCTCAGCAGCATGCTAGGCACTTGTTCTTCCCACAGTCTTGCTATCAGCAAGACACAACTTTGCTGCCCTAAGGATGAAGAATAACAGGTTGTTATCTATGTTGCTATCCTTCCTCACAGCTTTTTCCCTTAATCTTTGAACATCCTGCAGTATAAAACTTTCTCCACCTCCTTCTAGGACTCTGCCTGCTCCATCCCCATCCTTTCTCCCTGAATGGCTTATGACAGGTGCTGTGGCAGGGATGGAGATGAAGGCAGACAAGGTGGAATGGAGCTCTTAGCTGGCAGAAGCTGTGGCTTTCCCAAGCCTTTGTATACATCAGCCTCCTACTCTGGCTCCACCTAAAGCCTAAATCAAACATAGGAAGAGCCAGGAGAGGGATTTACGGAAGTCCATGTCTGTGAGGAAATTCAGTTCCACTGTGAAGTGAATACATTTAACCCTCGTGGAGAGAACCTCTCTTTGGGATTCTTATGGATTCTGGTTTGGACTTAAACATCTCAACCAGAGAAACTTTTTATTATGTAAAATCCCAAGCTTTTCATTCTGCCTGACACAGAATGGAGATTCATACTTCCGTATTTCAGGAAAGCATCCTGACTGGTTGGTTGCCTCTCATTCTGCCGATGAAGCGGTTTCACACCAGTATAGTAATTTTTTTTTTTCATTATTGTACTTTGGACTGGGAAAAGTTCCTAATGGGAAATAATTAATTTAGTCCCCTCACTGGGGAAAATGTCAGGTTCAGGTCTGATCTAGTGATTAAACTGACCAACAGATTAGTCCACCGATAACCTGTGGTATTTGAGGGGCTTTCTCTTTGCTATTGACCAAAAGTTCCATCCAGAACTTAATTCTTTTAAAAGCTACTGCAGAGGCTTTCACAACTCTCTGAAAGTCATTTAACAAAGGGCAGTAAACAGTTTTCTTTAAACTGCCAGATGATTTACATCTGCCATTGTCAGTGTATTGCTTTCCATCCCAAACAGGTTATGAGCTTCATGGTGTGGAAAACCTACCAGAAGGACCGGGCATTCTTGTGTATTACCATGGAGCTATTCCTGTAGACTACCTTTACTTTTTGTCTAGGCTGTTCCTCTGGAAGAAAAGACTTTGTCTGTCAGTAGCTGATCATTTTGTCTTTCGTTTACCAGGTAAGAACGTGTTCTCTTGTATTTAAGCATCCTGGATTGAAATTTACATATATTACCTTTCAAGAGAGCTTTTAAACTAAAGGACTGCTTTTAGACTTTTAAACTAAAAGTTGGTAGATGAAGAAGGGCAAACAGGGTAGAATATCCTGTTTTTTAAGTGAAAGGTCATAAAAACACTGGTAGACCCTCCAAAGCCAAGAAATAGACATTATATAATCCCATTGGGATGAAATGTCACGCCTCAGTAGAAAATGTAGGACAGGACTGTATTATTGACCTAAAGCTGGCTGGTCAGCAATGGGCTGTGAGCGCAGAAGAGCCCAGTAAATGGTAGGATACCAATTACCTACTTGCCCTCTACACTGAGTAGCCATTGCAGTGGGGTATGACATCAAATCTGTCTTTTGATCAAAGCCTGGAGTAGGGCACAAAACTTGTTTGAAGATTTTACTGTTGAAGAGAGCTCTGTAATACTGACCACCACAACATATTCAACACATTGTAGACTAAGAGAGAAATAAATAATTCCGTGGTGAAAAGGAGAAGATACAGAAAAGAAAACCTCATTAATTTTTAAAAAAACAAGGTATAAAGAAGGAGCATCCAGAAGGAATAGCAGGGAGATTATTTAAAGGCACCTTTATACCACTTATATTAAAAATTATTATAATACAAAGGAGTAAAGGAAGCTATTTAAAAGTAGAAGGACATTCTTCAGAAAATGAAGTTGTGTTCAAACACTGAAAACAAAGAGCATAAACTCAAGCATGTTTGATGCAAGAACATATTAAAGCATCCCTAGAAAGATGGTGAGGAAGAAATTGCTAAAGGCATACTTAGTAAATACTGTGTAGTACTAAACACATCAGAAGCATGAAGTCATCAAGAGGTGATTGGCTTTTAAGAGGACCCCTAAAGGAAGATAAAGCTTAGCAGAACATTGCAAAGGAGACTTCTTTTTTAAGGGATAAATGAGAGGTTACTGTTTCAAATTGAAGTGTCCGTAGCACAGATTTTTATTACAAATGTATAGTAAACTATTGTCAGGACCAAGCAATGCTCTCAGCTGTGCAATTTCTGGACTATTGATGTGTACATAACATATTGCTTGAATTATGTTCATGCTAGAGGAACAGAAGGTGGCAAATACGGTGTCAACCTGTAAAAAGGCTACCAAAAAAGGCATCTTATAAAAAAGACCACAAATAATGGAGATTAGGCCTCCTCATTTGCTGCATTAGTAGAAAATGTGGCTGAAAGTAATAGACTGAGTGAAAATTCTCAAACTCTTGCTCTACCATACTTACCTGCTTTTTGCAGAGAAATGTTACACTTCACAGATTGGTTCTTTAAAGAATGCTCATGAGCATATGCTCAGTCTGTTGGATTAATTACAGTTATGGGAGAAGTCTTCTTGTGAATGAATAACTGCTTAAAAGGCAGGAAATAAAGGGTAGAAATAAATAGCTCGTTTTCACAAAGAAGCAGAATTCACCAGGTATACTAATGAAGATCAGTGCTGGCACCTATATTGTTCAAAATAATAATAATTTAGAGAAGTAGTGAGGTGACAAAGCTTTATACTGGCCATTTTTTTTCCAAGGCAGTAAAAGCCCACACAGAGAGTACAGTTATCTACCAATACTGAATCACTGGCTGAATAAATGGCAGATGAAACCCAGTATTAGTTATAATGCAGTGCAGAAGGAAAGAAAAACAAGTCGAAACACCTAAACATGTAATTAGGCTTTAAATTTTCTAGATGACTTTAGGAATATGTCAGCTTAAATCTCAGCAATCGCCAAAAGACAAACAATTTTAGGCTTATCATGAAAAAAGAAGAAACAGAAAATACCATTATGTTCTCAAAATGCATGTGGTGCCCACATCTTGAGTACTGCATGGAATTCTGGTCTCCCCATCTCAGAAAAGCTGCAAAGTAATAAAGATACAAAAAAGGGCAAGGATGACCAGAGGCCTGTCATGGCTTCCCTTGAAGAGCCAGTACATAGAAGTCTTGCATGACTGAGGGGTACAAAATTCTGTGTGACCTGGAAAAGGGGAATAAGAAATGATAATATGTTCATAGAATCATAGAATCATTAAGGTTGGAAAAGACCTCTAAGATCATCGAGTCCAACCGTCAGCCCAACACCACCATGCCCACTAAACCATGTCCCTAAGCGCTGCATCTACACGTCTTTTAAATACCTCCAGGGATGGGGACTCAACCACTTCCCTGGGCAGCCTGGTCCAATGTTTAACCACTCTTTCAGTAAAGACATTTTTCCTCATGTCCAAAAGGGAACATATGATACATAATAATTCTTAACAGGCAAAAGTTTTAAAGCCAAGCAAAAGAAGTACCTATTCACTTAATAAGGATATGGTATTCATGGCTGCAGGATAAAACAGGAATACATGAGAGCTGACAAAGATGTTAAAAAAAGTCAACATCTGTCTTTGACAGAAAGATCTCTCAAACACGATGCCTTGAATAAGATTAAATACAATTCAATTACAAGATGTGCACTGTGTTTTCCACTGTCTTCCAAAGTTTCTGTTGCAGACCGTTGTCAAAGTTGCAGTGCTAGACACCAGTTCTGGCAGTCCATAGTTGTTATTTACGTTTATTAATATTAACAATTTCTTTTCAGACCATGCTGTTGGGACAGTGAATTTGAAGACTGGGGAAACTCATTTGCTGAAGCTGTCTATGGGAGTTCCCAACTGATAGATTTAAAATGAAGATAATATTAGAAAGCATAGAGTGCTTCTATGGTTCTCAATCTGTCTTTTGGAGAAATTCCAGTTACGGAAACAAAGGAAGGAGATCCATTGAACTGTTCATGCAGTGCTGAAACTGCCCTGCTAACTTCTGCCATTCATGCATCTTGAGAGTCGTACAGCAGTCCAATTTGATCCACGTAGTTTGCAATTTAACCACAAAATACTCAATTTAACAACTCAAAACCTCAATGTTTAAAATGTTAAACATCACATTTTAAAAGAACACTAAAAATAGTTGCCTGTCAGGTATTTATTTTTGTAGGAATCTTTATTATACTGAAAATTTATTATTTTTTCTGTATTAAAATATTTAAAAAGGAGGAAGGAATAGATATTTATTTTCAGATTTCTAGCTATGTTGCACGGCTGGTGTTTTGATAATTATAGAAAATAGCATGTGGAGGCATTAGTTTATTGAGATGCTCCTGATAAGCTGGTTCATCTTCATAATATTTGGGCAAAAGCAGTCACGTATTTGTCCTTTTGCCGATATTTACTCTGTACAGGTTTTACTTCCTTCGTACAAATTTGCCTTAGTCTAAATATATAGCTATTAGATTTTCATTTAGCTGTAATCTTGCTGCTACATGTAAGCAGTATGTGTGATATATTGTTATAATAATATGTATTTGCTACTTATTTATTGCAGGACTTAAATTATTATTGGAAGTGACGGGTGTTATGCCAGGTACAAGGGAGGAGTGTCTCATTGCACTGAAGAATGGACGCTTGGTGTCCATCTCACCAGGTGGACTTAGAGAAGCACTATTCAGTGACGAAAGTTATCAACTCATATGGGAAAATCGAAAAGGCTTTGCTCAGGTTGCTCTAGATGCAAAAGTGGTGAGTATTATATGTTACCAATCCCAGTTTATGCTCATTGCATACATGCTTCATGTATGTAAAATGCAGCTTAGGAGTGTTTGTTGGAAGATCTTCCAGACAGAAGAAAAGGTTTGGGAGTAAAGATTTCTTTTCCTTTTCCCACCACTTTCCTCAAGCACATTAATCCATAGGGAGCAAGGATTTTATGGAACTGTATAGCTTTTTCCTGACTGTTGCAAGGCATCCATCTCTACAGTTCCATGTCTACAGTTCCACCATGCAGGCATCCAATTTCTTGTCTTGACTGTATTTCAGGAATCTTCACTGTAGTCCTTCTCTATATCGCCGTAAGGTTTCATTGTTTTTTCTCATCCTACTAGACTTATATCTTTATCTTACTTCTACACACCCAGTCATTTTCTTATGGCTCTAATGTATTATCCTTATCTTTCTTTCTTCTCATACATTCTATGAGGGTCCAGGATTTTGTTCTTACCCTTACTTTTCTTCATGTTTGTGAAAGATTGCGTCGACTAACACAAGGTGTGTCTACATCAGTGCCTGAGTTTGAATCACGTGTGCACTTTTGAAGCAGTTTTTCCATCTCCCTCTCTTACCATGCTTTCATTCACATCATGGAATGTGTTAGAATACCTGCGCTGCATACCTTTTGGCTGACACTAAACCAGAAGTGGGACCTAATACTCTCCAGTTGCAGATGGGCATTCAGTCAATGGTACCAGACAAGAATTAGTTCTACTTAAAAACAGAGCACTGAAATGTGTTCAGTGTTGATGTCAGATCCTCAGCATCCTCTAGAGATGTGCTTCTATTGGTTTGCACTCCACTAATGTACACATGGCCACAGCTTCAGCTCTATTTTCCGTATGGATGATGATCTACAAATACAAACTTCTACCACTGGCTCTGACTTCTTCCATATAATTCAACGTGAGACTGTTTCTCTGATATAGTCTCTGGGAAATAATTTTATTTGGGATGGCATAGAGCTGAAAGAGCAGCAACCCTGTCTTTTTCCTAACTGCCACTTCTCATCATCATCACCACCACTAGAGATGACTTTTCTGTCTTAATTTAGACTTAGCATACCTAGCGCTCTTTGTGTCTGACAATACTGGTACACATCCAGGTTTCATCTGTTCTGCCATGAGCTTTCTGCTACTTCCTCATGAATTGCACAACCGACATTTTTCTTTACGTTCTTATGAATATCTCATCAATTGCAGTATTCGTCTTTGGTCTTCCACATAAACATAATCCTTTTCTGTCTATATAGAAGAATCTCTACAGGGAGTTGAGTTCTTCCCATGAAACTTGAATTTCTTACCACCCCTTTCAGGTTTTTTGTGCAGTTATCTCTCTTTCTCGCCCCATCCAGTTTGTTGCATCTCAAACTTTGCTTTGGTCTCTTGTGCTAGATAACTTAGATAACTAAACACTTTAAAAAAAAAAAAAAAGGGCTATGCATTAACAGTAGAGGGGGCAATATTAACTTTATATACCATTTCTTATATAAAGTTAGACCCATAGTAGTAACTGGATTCCATCTTTTGACAAATTTGGAGTTTGATTGCTCCCGTTTGTTCTTGCTGCATTCTTTTCAATACTGGCCAAACCAGTCTTGTAGGTTGACTGAAGACTGGGGATAGACTCATCTAAACTAACAGAACTTGCTTTGTAACGTAGCAATTCATTCGTTGATCATCATATGCGAGTAACTTTCGTAGTCACCAGATTTCTTTATAGCCTAAGATATGTTTCTCTTGCACTATTCCTAAAATCTAAAGTGTTTTGTCTGTATGATAGGTGGGTTTCAAACATTTTAAATGTTAGACATACAGCGTTCAATCAATAGCTGAAGCTAAGTGTGGTATTTTTAGAGTCCAGTAGTTGTACGCTTTTAAAAGACGTTACTGATTTTTTTAAGGGTTTATTTCTAATAATTTCCCATAATTTCTCATTCTGAAGGGTTTACTATTACAACTTTATGTATGTTTGGTATTTTTGTTATTTGTCAGGGTTTTTTTCCTTTAAATGCTTTCCATCGCTTTGAGTTCTTTGTTAGGCTCTAGTTAGGTCTTTTTTCTCATGCTGTGGTTTCTGTTCTGTGGTAGTGATTCTTAACAGCATAAAGGTGTTCTTTCATTACCTTCTGAAAAAGTAATTCCAACAACATGCTCAAAATAGGGTTTAAAAACAAATGAAAAGGGAAAATAGAGGGGAAAAAAGTCATTGTATGTATGGATACAATCACTGTTAGTTTGTCTACAAACTATGAAATCTTACCTCAGGCTGTAAGACACGACTGTTTCAAGTTCAGGTATCTCAAGTGTCTTTCTTTTTAGTTACAATAATGAAGTGAACTTGTTCTTTAACTGCCTAAGGATCTGCCCTCCAGAAGGTGTGTAGTCCGGGTCAATGAGGACATACAATTGCCTTATTTGTCCAAGGGATCTGCAGAAGTTTTTTCCAGTGAGGTATTATCCAAACATTACTGCTTCAGTGAGATCTTACTTTGAGAAGCAGATGAGATGAGCCGAACGTGAATGTCTACTTGCTTTCTGCAAGACTTCACAAACTGAATACTTCCCTATTCACCACACATGATGTAAGCTTTGGACAGAGAAACTGCAAAACTTCATCTTATGTTTGTCAGCGATACTGCAATAAATATATAACATACAAGTTATTTTTTTAGAATCTCAGTTAACTTTTATAATGTACATTAAAAATGAAACCTATAAACCTCTAATACAATGTCAGTTATTTTCCTTTCAGATGGTGACTTTAAAACAGCAATGTTTGTGGGAGCTGAGAAACAGAATTTGATTTCTCTTCTGGAGTTTATTTTTTATAACAAGATTCCTTGTTTGCTACCTAACTGACTGATAATTATCCTCTGTATTCAAGTGATTTTCTTAGTTGCATTAACAGGGACTAAAACATAAATTCAAACTTGGTATATAACATTTCCACCTTTTTGTTTTTTTGTGATTCCTTAGCCCATCATTCCAATGTATACTCAAAATGTCCGGGAAGGATATAGGATGTTTAAAGAAAGAAGTAAGAAAGAACTTTAAAATATATTTTAAGTATTTGGCATGTTTTCTCCACTTCTCTCTCAGATTTCTCTCACTTTTCTCTTAGATCTTGCTTTTCAGACTTCTGCTTACTTTGGATTCTCTAACACGCTTGCTGTGGGTCAGAGGTATCTCAAATATGGCAATAACTTGTGTATAACTGGTTTGTGCTGTGTGATTTGGTTCTTTAATGCAGTCTTATTTCAGTGATCTATTAAGTCTATCGAGCTTTGTTTTGGTGGACAGTTACCAAAACCCTGTAATTTCTTCTCGACTGTCAGACCAAGCATGCATTTTTAAGTCGTCTTCCATATTAATCAGATTTCAAGTTTGGATTATGTTTTTTGTGACTATAATCTCACTTTTTCCTCCCTTAAACTATTTCAGGATTTTTTAGACAGTTGTATGAAAGTACTCGATTGCCGTTTACTCCTCCGTACGGAGGACTTCCAGTTAAATTTCGCACATACATTGGGGAGCCAATCCCTTACGATCCGAATATAACTACAGAGGAATTAGTTGAAAAGGTAAGTTAGCTCTCCTTGCAATATTGAACTACATAATTTGCCCTCTATTATACATGCACTTGAAACTATTTTTTTGTATGCTTGAATAAAGACAAATAGACTTTTACTAGCTTGTTAAAGCAATGGGCAGTTGAGCTCCAGGATTATTTAATGTACGGATACCTACAAGTAAGTATTGACATAGTAATAGTTGATTGGGATGCCCTCATCCTTTCAGAATGTGTGAGCTCTGTCTTCTTGGGATGCTAACTTTGTTTCTCCCATGCCTTTGATAACTTTGATAACTGAAATGATGTAAACTGTGTTTTAAGTTCAGTTTGCAGTAACTAGGAAAATAAATTCCACATATAACAAATACCTTTGAGAATCTTCTCTAAGTAACATAGGGCTCTAGAAACCAAGTTCCACAAGAGCTTCAGCCTCATTGTCAAAAGGAAAATGTTAAAAAAATAATTTGCATCCAAAATATAAAAATATTTTGAGTACCTACAGCTTGGTGAAATCAGTGGTGCTCAGGAGCATAAAAATGTTTATAGATCCAGGGTTTAGGCATTTTTCAAAATACTAATCTATACAGAAAACGCACTTTTAAAAATTTTTCATAGAAGATGAAAGGAGGACTTTATGCAAAAAAACCTGCTATGGCCTAGGAATACACAGATCAACACACTTGTTAGGAATCACTGATGTAACAAACACCTTGCTGCCCCCAAAAAGATGCAAGAAGGCTAGCTTTTCTTTCTTTTTTTTTTTCTTTTTTTAAGGATCTACTGCAGATTGTTCTGGGCTTCACAGCAGTGAAACCAGAAAGACAGGTTTGGTCTGTTACAAGAGAACTGCCCCAGCAAGCTGCGGAGTTTGGTCTTAGCAGGTTTAGCAGGCTGGAAGCAATATTGGTGATGAGACTGCCCTTACAGTTACCCATATTCTTGGATTTTGGGGTAACAGTATTTTGTGTATCTGCAAAACTGAAACTGAAATTTCCCATGACATTGATGTGCTTTACTAAGTCAAACCTTTGACCACCCACTTCAGTGGGAGTGCGGTTAGGTCTTCTCTGGCTTATATTAGTTACCCCCCCCCCCCGACTTAAATGGGGTTTGAGATGAGCAGTGGCCTGGCTGACCTCTGTCTGATCCTGCCCTGGAAAGGAGTCAGGACATGAATCTGTCAGGAAAGGTTTGGCCACTCTTTTCTTACATTCCCAGTGATATTCTACCATCAGTCTGGGGTAGGTCACTGGAGTATGTAGCTACCCTTACTTCAAGTTTAAATAAGTGAGGAAAAACTAAGGGAGATTATTTGTTATCCCAGCATTCCCTTCACAAACTTGCATTGAATCTCATGTAGAGTAAAAATGAACAGAATTTAGATATGAATTCTCTTATTATGGGCATGCTGACTATGATACAGTTACGAAAGAATTCATGTCGGGGAGGACAGATGGAGGTCCCTACTCCGAATTCCTGGTCCCATCAAGGTCAGCTATGAGATCAGATGAGGTTAGTCAGGCTTTATTCGGCGTCCCCATCTTCAGAGATGGAGATTGCACAGACTTAACGTTTGCATGTGTTAAAGGCTACTTTGGCTTACTAATGACCAGGTTTGATAAATCTCAATAATTTGAGCCTATCCAAACTGCAATCAATGTTTTTATTCCTTTCCTTTCCAAGAAAAGTGTCGTTAGGACAACTATCTAATATAGAAGACAACTTTTTTCCTAAAGTAGATCTTATGTGTGAATTTCCCAATACCTCTTGAATCTCTGAGAAGACGTCAGTGATTATACTGTTCTTCCTTGCATAAGCAGGTCTGTAAAGGCAACTTTCTCTTCTCTTTTCAGACAAAGACTGCCATCCAGGCTCTCATAAGCAAGCACCAAACAATCCCAGGCAGCATATGGAAGGCTCTACTGGAGCGATTTGATAAACGTCATAGAAGTGATTAGAATGTTTATGTTATGTCATTGTTTTTACAGCATACAGTAAAAAACAATGTCCGATGGCAATGATGACTAATAATTGGTGTTCAACCAGTTTAATTTACATGTTTCTATAGATTCAACAGAAGAAAACAATTAACCTCTTGAAGGTTCCCCTGTGTCTTTGAGGATATCCTGAAGTCAGAAAGGCTGAAGAAGAAAACTTATGTATAATAGCAATGCAACAGCTAAATTCCCCAAAAGGAAATCATGTAGCCAGGATTTGCCTGGTTCCTAAAACTAGTATGTACATACATCTGAGAGCCTCAGAAATTTTGTCTAGACCCGTGGTTTTATGTTTTGAGCAGTTCACGGTCCAGTCTCGGAGCAGAATCTCAGAGTCGGTGTTGTCCCACCAGAGTCCACCCCTCGGTGGGCACCTTCCCTGTCCGACCCCACGCAAGACGATGTCAGAAGAGAAACTGTCTCGCTTTAGCTAATGACCTCCTGCTTAGACCATTTTTCTAGAGAGACTATGCAAAGAGAAGTAATCCCATTAAACCAGATATTAGACTCTTACAAACATCAGCTTAGTGGTTCAGTACCTTGGGAAGTAGGAATGCTACATCCAAGACTTTGCCCTGACAGAAAAAAGAAAAGTCTCTCAAAGAGAGGAAAAAAGCTTTAGTTAAGCGTAGCACTATGCAAATACATGTAGAAAGTAGTTTCGAGTCTGAGCTGGTACATTCATGCCTTATTGCACCATCCAATACTGCTTTAGTGGATGAGGCTGCCCCCAGCCTGAGAATCCCTGCATCATAGTGTGTCTGCAGTACAGATGTGCTGTACTCACCCGGATCTCCCAGGGAGCAGGGAGAGGGCTGGGGGTGAGCTTACTTATGTAATGCAACCCCGAAGCTTACCATCACCGGTGGTTTGCCCAAAAATGTGGTACTGCAACACTGCCGTCCCCATATGGATTGAACCGAAATGCCGTTTGGAAAGGTGGACACAGGCAGCATAGTCTTCCTAATACAACTTTCAGAATACTGAAACTTGCTACAAAGCAGAATGTGTTTTTACAAGCTGTGGGATGTTGTTACTGGTGGGAGTGGGAGAACTTTGTGTAATCTATCCAATATGCCATTAAATGCAACCAAGTCTGTTAACATCAAACACTAAGAAAGGTAATTTTTTGTGCCTCATTTTTCCTTCTTGTGCTTTTAATACCTATATAATCCTTCCCCTCAACATCCTAAAACTTTACGTAGCATCTAAGGAAATATATACATTTGCCCATTTCCACTAGAAAACTACATCTGCTCTCTGGATTAAAATAAATCCCTCCTCTTCCTATGCTGCTTCTCCACAAATATTTCTTGCACATCTGGAGAAGGGAGCAGGACAGACAGGTGGGTTATTTTCCTGAAGCAAAAAGAGAAGAATCCTGTCCTGAAAAAAAATCTCAAATCTGTCCTAGGACATAGGAATGTTTACTTGAACACCTTAACTATAATTGCTGTATACGGGCAGAAAGATTTTTCTCCCAGCAGAGACTCAACATGCATAGGAGATGATAAACTAAAGGAAATTAAGATGCTGACTGATATGCTTGGACATGAACAGGAATGCAAACCATGCAGTCTCACGTAGTGCACTCCAACAATATAAGCTAAAATTCAAAGCCTGAGCTTAAGTCGAGTGAGAAAAGGAACTAAAAGAAAGGGCTATCAAATACTAAAATGGACACAGATGAAGAAGCAAGAGGAACTGAGTAACCAGAATCTGAGAGCATTCCTTGTATCGCAAAAACTATGCAGGACTAGGCAGCACCCTTCTCTGACTATCCTATCCTATCCTATCCTATCCTATCCTATCCTATCCTATCCTATCCTATCCTATCCTATCCTATCCTTCAAGTGCATTAGCATCATCAATTAAAACACTTTAGTCATCTGAATTTGCACAACCTTTCAAACTCCATGCCCTCTGGTACCTGATGCTAGAGGCTGTGCTGCAACTCGGAACAGAGCCCTAGCCTTGGATAGGGGATATGTAATCAGAGCACTGATGATCTTTCAACGCGGGGATTTGAGCCTAGATCTCCCATATCTCAAACGGTTGTTAACAGTTTGCTGACAAAGTTCAAGTTTTTCCTGGGCTATTTCATCTCACAGCAGCATCCCTGTATTATCTGCAGCTTAGCTGAAGTGGGCTGGAGTAAAAATTAATTTCTATCCGTTGTCTTCTGTCACAGTTGCCTGAAGAGTATTTTCTGGGGCCTCAAGGTGATAGACAAAGCTATTATTGAGAGATGTGAGTGGTTTTGAATGACGTATAAGACAGTGATTTTTCTAATTAAAAAAATTCCCATTTTTTCCAGAAACATTATAATACTGCTCTAATAAAGAGCAGTTATTATAATATTATTTTCGAGGCCCCCTCTAAATTTTTACTTTTTTTAGAGCAGTATTATAGAAACTGGAACTAGAAACTGGTATTACAGAAACTAGCAGAAACTAGAGTTTCTTTTCATACAAATAGAATTGTAACTGCAGATCCAAGTCACTCCCCTACTACACATTATTTTCTAGCCTCTCTGTCGTACAACAAAAAAGAAATGAAAAACAGCAAATGCAAATGACCTGTGCCTGCCTCAAAACGTAAGCAGCGTTTATGGCTCTTTTTGGGTACAGTTTGCCTAATGAGCAATGCAAGGAAATCCAGTTTCTTAAACTTTTCGCATATAAGGTTTGTCCAGCTCAAACTACAAGATTTTTGCATTGGGGAAAAATATTCTACTGGTAACACTGGGAAAATAAATTATTGGGACAACAGTGCAAACACAGTTGCACAACCGAGCAACCACAGAAGTCGAACGGGCAGATTACGTGACAGCCAGCCAGCCAGGAAAGCTTGACAGGCAAGGATCGGAAGGAGCTTCCAGCCCGTTCCGGCCCCGCTGATCCCACCTGAAGCCGAGGGCGCCGTTCACGGCAGCGTTACGCTTCAGTCCCGCCGGCGGGGCAGCTACGCGAACCTGCGTGCCTGGAGCCGGGCCCGGTGCAACCGCAACACCCCTTATTCCTCAGACCGATTTCCATTTTTTTTTCCTTACACATAGATCCAGGAATCTTCACGCCCACGGCTGCAGATCCAGGAATCATCATCATTATCATCATCATCATCATCATCACCGCCGCACCCACGGCTGCAGGCCGCTCAGAAGCGCCTCAGCAGCGCTCAGAACGCCGATGCGCCAACCGCGGAGCCTCAGGAAGGCTAACCGCGGGCGGGAGCCGCACCGGTGCCAGCCGCCGCGAACCAGGCCCGGAGCAGCATGACCCCCCGCGGCGCTTACCGGTCTCTGGGGGAGCTGGAAAAGGGCGGTTACAGCCAGGCCGCAGCGCCTGCGGCTCGCAGGGAGGCGCTTCGCAGGTAACCTGGTGGCGGAAGCGGCTGGGCGAACGTGCCGAACCCGTTTTTCCCAAGTTGAACGGCCGCACAACCGGGCGAGCGGCCGCCGGACGGCGGCCAGGACGGCACGCGACGGGCACACCCAAGGGCGCCAGCCCCGCCCAGCCAGGCCCGCTCTGCGCCCGCTGCCGCTGACAGGCGGCCGCGCCAGGCTCCGCCCTCCACCCGCCCGGCGCGCGACGCGCACCTCCCCCCGCCCCGCCCCGCCCCGCCCCGCCCCGCCCCGCCCCGCTCGCGGGGAACGCGCGCCCCCTAGCGGCGCCCGCTCCTCTCCCGCCGGAAGCGCCGGGCGGTGCGTGCCGGGCGCGGTCCGGGCGGCTCCCGCGCCCTCGGCGGCGCGGAGTTCCCCCTTCCCCTCCGCCGCCGCCCTCGTTGTCCCTCCGCGGCCCCCCGCCGCCTCCTCCGCTGCCGCCCGCCGGCGGCGCGGTGTCCTCCCGCCTCCGCCCCGCCGCGGGGAGCCGCCCTAGCCTGGCCGCCCCGCGGGCACCCGGCCTCCGCGTGGGCGGCGGGCGGAGAAGTAAAACCAGGCCCCGGCAGGGACGCGGGGCCGGAGCCGGAGCCGCCGCCGCCAGGGGTAGGTGAGCGGGCGCTGCCGGGCGGGCTAGGGGGTGTCCCCGTCCGGGGCCTGGCCCCCGCTGCGGCCCCGCTGGTCCCCGGGCGGGAGGTGGCTTGCGTTGGTCACCGCCGAGCTTGGGGCCTTGCTTTCACTGTGGCCGGGACAGGCACTGCGGCCAGAGCGCGGTGCGCCACGGTGCGAGGGCAGCCGCAGGAGGCGGGGGGCCCGGGGGCGCTTGACTGGGGCAGCTAGGCTGGGCTTGTGCCCTTCTTGCCAGAAAAAAGAAACGCGACCCCTCCTCCCCCCCCCCCCCCCCCCGCCACCTGCAGAAGCAACCCCTGTCCTGCGGTCACAGGAGCAAGAAGCAGGCCAGTCCTTGTTTCAAAACGAGGAGAAGACCACGCTCTGACTTCCAGGATGTCTCCAGTTGCAGATGCCATTAGCAGGATTATCAGGGTCGTCTGTTTATTTGTGTTTGCGGTGGCATTGCTAATTCTGGTAGAAATACTCTCCGTAACTGACCGATGCAGTGGAAGGCGGTGTATTTCTGTTGGCAGGCCATGTCGTAGCTGTTGCTTTTCAGTATCTTTCTAGTTTGGAGATGCTGGAGCGTTCTCCAGAGGTTCCACTTACACATTTCATATACATGCTGAAATCACACCGTGCGTGCTTTACAGCAGTATATGCTGCTTTCCATTATGGCTTCTAGCATGACCAATAGGGTCTCAGTTAAGCCAGTGTCTGCTGTCTGCAGCTGAAGATCACTGTTGTAGTTTGGTTAAGGACTTCCCTGGGTCGTATGCTAGAAGTCTGTGAAAGGAATTGTATGTTAGCCTTGTTTCCATTTCACCGTCAACGTAAAGCCTTAAGTGTAAGCATAAGTCGGCATGCACTGTCATTAGTCAAATGAGAAATTGCATCTCTTTCATCTAGTGAATATATATAAGCTGCTCTAGTAGGAAGTTAGAACTTAAATTAAAAATATTTAGTTTGAACTGCGCAACAGGAAATGTGTCAGTGATGTCGGTTAAAATAAGAAGTCCTTTAAGGCATGCTCATGTTACAGGGGGATTCTGCCTGTACGTTGGCTAAGGGTGAGACTTAGTACTGCACCCCGTTGTAGTTTTAGATTTGGATGGTGGCAGATGTCAGAAAACCTCTGACAAGGAGGGCAGGATAGTCTCTCTTTGCTTCAGTGAGGTCCTAATCAGAGTGACATTGCTGGTGGTTCTAGAAGACAGTGTGCTTTATCTTGTAATTTTAACTGCTCTGGGCAGTCATAGAGTAGACAGCTGTGAAGTTGGAAGAGACCAAAACGACGTTATCTGTCAGTAGCGTATATGGACTATGCTGGACCTTTATTCAGTGTGGAGCACCCTGTGCTTTTTTTGATCATGGAGACAGAATCTGTCTTCCCTTCTTCACTGCCGTTGTCTTTGGTAGGGTATTCAGTGTGGCAGTAGCATAAATCACATTTGGGTATGGAGTATTTTTGTGGGCGTACCATGAGTGATCAGAACAAATGCTGGACTTGTTATGGGGGGAGCAAAATTACAGGAGATAAAGGCCTGGAGGAGGCCTTTATCTGGTGGACGGTAAGTCAAATATGAGTGAGGATGGCTATCTACATTTTGGGCTACGTTAGCAAGGCCGTAGCCATTAGATTGAGGAAGTATTTATTACCCTCTTTTCAGCACTTTTGAGACCACAAGTCCAGTTTAGAGCCCCACAATACAAGAAAGATGCCGATGAACTGGAAGGGGTGCAGAGAAGGGCCACCGACATTGTTAGGTGGCTGGAGCACGTGGTATCTGTGGAGAGGCTGAGGGAGCTGTGTGTGTTTAGCCTGAAGAAGAGAGGGCTTAAAGGGGATCTTACTGCTGCTTTTAATAAGCGGTTATAGAGAGGGGGGAGTTAGACTCTTCTCAGCAAAGGGACAGGAGGCAACAGGCACAAATTGCAGTAAGGGGAATTCTAACTAGAATACGGAAAAACATTTTCACCATGAAGGTGGTCAAGCACTGGATTAGGGGCCCAGAGAAGCAGTGGGATCTCCATCCATGGAGATATTACAAACTGGACTGGATATGGCCCTGAGCGACCTGATCTAACTCCTTAGTTAGCAAGAGGCTGGACAAATGCTGTCCAATGAGTCTTTCCAATATAAATTATTCTGTGATCCTCTTCAAGATGAGGAAACAACGTTGTTTGGAGTAGAGTTAACTGTCCCTAAGAGAGTGCAGTACTTTAGATGTTACCTCTCTGGTTGGCAGCAAAGACTATGTTGGATTTTAATTTCTGTTGCAGGTAAAGCATAGATATGCAAGTAAACTTATAAAACTGCGATGATTGCGTTTGAGGTATTGCATCTAACATTACAGGCAAAAGGACAAGTAATATTTTGCAAGGCTGACGTGTGCGGACAGGACGTTAAATTTACTTGATGAGGATTTTGTGTTTGGAGAAAGCCATAAACAATTAAAAATGTAATAAGCGGGACAGTATAACTTTAAGTAATCTTTAAAGCTACATAATCACCTCTGAGTTTTGAAAAGCGTTTCTGTGTCATAAGCTATGCTCCATATTGTTCTCTAGCTAGTAGGTGGAACCACTGGAGAAGTCCAGGCATAACAATCTGATAAATATGGTAGTGTTGAATGCTACTCCTAAATCCTGCTTGGTCTCACAAGTTGCGTTTCTTGTACTTGCTGTGGGTGTTTGCTGCCTGACAGGTTCCGGAGTTCGGCTCTGGCAACTGGAATAAGAAAGAGCTTTCTCTTGTTCTCCCACACGCTCGCTCTCTCCTGTCCTTTCCCCCTAATTCACGCCCCCAAACACACGTGCATGAAATCAGTGAAGCGCATGTCACTAATGCTACGTGCTTATACGTCGCTGAAGATAAATCAGCTGCTTGTCACATTGTCCTCAAGGACATGCTGAGCAGCAAAATGTTGTAAGCCTGAATTAGTGGAACAGGCATGGATCACGGGAGCAAAGTCCTTGTCACGAGATCAGCTTTCTTCTCATTAATAGGAGTTATCTTGAGCAATGTGGGTAGAGGCCGATTTCAGAACAGAAGGAAAAGGAACATCCTTGCTCTATCAGAATGGGAGGAAAAATTGAGACCGGGAAATAAGTGAGATGAGTTCTGCTCTATTACATGTTTCAACATCTTGTAGCAAATGTGGGGTAAAACTGATCTGCTTCGTAGTTTTTGTTGTCATTGGGGTTCTGATAGTATTAGCAAAATTATCTTCTGAATTTCAGTCACCTGTTGCTTGCAAAAACAGAGCAAGAGTAAAGGAGTGATAGACATATGTCTGTCTAGGCATAGGAACTCTGCAATCATACCTGCTGTAAGTCACATTTTAATAAAAACCCAAACCAACCCCGAGCTTAGATTCTTTCAGAAATTACTGTTCTTAGTCCGTTTCTCTCTACAAGCCTACGTTACAGTTGCAACATGTTCTTCTTCTTGGTCCTGACTAACAGTTACTTCAAGTCTTGACCAAAACTTTATTCTAGACTAGGATAACTTTTTTCCCCCAAGGTATTATTTATGTTGTTCTAGAACTGTAGCTAAGATAACCAAGCATACAGGTTATCTCATGTTTGTAAGATGAAGTGAATAGCAAGTTTCCCCCTAAATCGTACAAAGTGAAGAAAAAAGTGTTATAGAATTATAGAAGGCCTGAAATATCAGCCCAGAGAGGTCTAGCCCCGAAAGTTCTTAGGACCTGGCGTTGGAGAAGAGAGATTCTTACACATAGACACAGTAAAGCCAGAGCAGTTAAAACTTTTAGAGGACTTTTTGTCATCTTTTTCCTTGTCCTTTCTGCTGCCTCTCTGTGTTGCGCTCTGGGACTTGGCGTTTCACTATCTGTAAGTTTCCAGGTACAGTTAAAGGTCTCTACAGGAGCGAGGTTTGCTTATTTGAGACCATCTTCTTCCTGAGTCATCGTATGCTTGTGGTTAGTGGAAGTGTTCAGTAGGGCTTTTTTATAGCACTGGATTTGAGATTGTGCTGTTTCCTGTTGTAGTAAGTGCTCGGGAGAAGGTTTTGAGTGTGCTGTGTATTGTGTAGAACAAGAAATTAGACTAATCAATACAGCTTTCTGAAAATCGAAAATGCAGTATAAATTGGTATTGGTAATAGTATAAATGTTCTGGATCTGCGTGAGTTGAACAGTTTCTAATGAGATAAAATCTTAGCCTGAGATTAAGCAATTGCACTATCCTTCTCAATTAGAATTGTCAGCATTTCCACTACACAAAAGAAAAGGACTGAAAAAATCAAGTAAAAGTTTTGCTGTATGAACCGTTATGTTTCTAATAGGTGCTGCTGGGATGTGGGGTAAATGGTATGTGAACAAAATGCATCAGTGAGGTTTTTTTATGTGATTAAACAGTATAGGCAGGTCTATCTTTTTTGAGGATTTATTCATTTGCCTTTTCTTTTTTTAATTAAACAGGAGATGATAGGGGGAAATGAATCCTGTACCGCAGGACCGATATCTATGTCCTACTTAACCTGCCTGACGTACATTCTGGGAGAATGGACTGGCGTGGAGCACATTGAAGATTATCTGAGTTATGCGGTCTACCTTTTATGGGTGCTTTATCCACTCGCAGTAGTTTTTCTACTTCCGGGAGTTATCATCATCCTCTTCTACACTTCCATTCTCCTCCTTCATATTTATAAAAGGAAGAATGAACTAAAGGAAGCTTATTCCAATGATTTTTGGGATGGTGCAAAACTAATGTTGGCTACCCTATGGGATGGACATGGAAGAATATGGCATGGTAAGCGAGATCTGACTTTTCATTAAAAACTGCTGAAGTTCTTATTCCTGGTTTACCTTTCAGGATTATCAATATATATCTGATTGTTGCTGCTATTGCATGAAATCTAAAATTCAGACCAATTTTTTTTTCCTTTTTATCAATGACTGCCAGTGGTACTTGAGAGAAAAAAAGCCATTGAGACTTTTTTGGATGTAAAGTTTTGTGTCTTACGCATTTATTCCTTTGCTGCTACAAAATGAGATCTTTCATCCAGTTGAATGTACATGCAATTTTTAAAAATTATTTAATTTTTTTTTTTCTTTTTTACTTTTTATAACTACTCCTGGATTTCCTCATTCCAGGAGGACCTGAAATGATTGCTATGTTAAAAATTAGATCAATTAACTATATAATTTCAGAGTCAATGTATGAACACTGGAAGTTAAATGCCAGTTCCCTGATAGCTAGTATGTCAGCATGTTAGCATAATTTAATTGCACTGAACCAGTCTTTTACATATAACGCCAAATGATGGCTAAAAGGAGCACTTAGTGTCAGTTCACTCACCAGTTGCTACTTCAAATTGACTTTAGAGCCCAAAACTGTTACAGAACCCCACTTTTTTTTTTTTAATTTTCTTTCTGTCTCTGTATTTTTGACAACTACTTTCTCTACTAGAACATCAAAACTAAGGGCTCTGTTCCTTGTCCTTTCCACTATTATTTCTTTTATAAAGACAGACTTAATAAATGATTTGGCTTTTCTTCCTAAGGAAATCATAAGCCTCTTTCAGAACCATTCAGTCTAGATGCAGCTAAAGGAGAAAGAGATGTTTAAGAGCAATTTACATAAAGAACAAATCCTTCTTGAAAATCATCTCTATTTGTTCTCTAGTCAAAGGGAAGCGGGTTTTCACGGCATTGATAACCAGATGGTGCAGCGGCTGTATCAGATAGGCTTTGTAAGACTAAGATGTAACTTTCAAATCTAGGAAAGTACACTAGATCAAAATCAACAGCTACATCAAAGAGCTTAAAATGCTCACCTCACAATAAAAAGCTATTTACTTTTTTTCATAAGAAAATGATTTTTTTTTTTAAGGCCTTGGCTCTTTTCATCCTTAGTAACTTCTTCTTTTTATAAGGTCTAACTTTTTAGTTGCGCAGAAAAGATTCTTATCCAGTCCCCCATCGACAGTTGTGACTTTTTTCTGCCTTGCCAGCTGCTTCCATGTCCTCTATACACTTCTCTTGCTAATGAATGAAATGTTTTGCGATTATGGCTTTTTCCCCCACTTGATTAATCCATATATCATAGGAAGAACTTTTCATTCTGAAATCTCACAGCATCGGAAAAAAACCCACCAAAAAACAACCCCACAACCAAAAAGCCCAAAACCCAAAACTGGTTTGTGATACTTGTAACTTTACATATATTATGCAAATGCTAGATGTAGGTGTCATTCTGGTTATGACTGGCTGGCATGGAGCACAGTTAGTGGTCACTTGGGATGGTACAGATGATATGCTTGCAATATGTTGCAACTCCACAGGTATAGAAAGTAAAAAAGAGGGAGAAGAGCCAAGAGTACCTTCAGAATTAAGAAAAAGAATTAATGGAATGGGAATTGCAGACCTGATTAACTTTGGAAGAAGTGACAGGGTTTGGGTTGGGGTTTTTTTGGTGTTTTTTTTTTTTTTATTTAAAAAAACCCCCACAAACAAGATACTGTAACAATACTGCTCAATATTAACTGAATATGTTCTATACTGATGTGTTTTGATATTTTGTGTTAACTGAATATATTCTGCACTGTTAACTTAATTAGAAATGTAAGTTCAATAAGAAATTTGTGTGTGTTTATGTTTCAATTAAGCATATAAAGCCCCAAATAGCTTTTAGTACTTAGTGATGTAAAAATGGAGCAAGTATAACTGATGGAAATAACAAAGATAAGCTTCATACCCTGGAGTAAAAGGAGACGTGCAAATGGATGTTGTCACGTCAAATATTCTTAAACAGTTACTGGTGGCAATGAGCTTTGAAAGATAATAGCTTGAAATAGTTGTGTTTCACCACTGCTATCCAATCCTTATTTCGATTTCTCTTGAATGATTGATTCAGAGGACTCTGCAGCCTTGAAGACAGTGAACTGAAAAAATAAGGAAAAATTATATAGTTCAAGACAATGAGACTGGGTGTTTTGTTTTCAGGGGTTTTTTTGTTGTTCTTCTTTCTTTAAATGTGGCTCTCCTGCTTTAAATGAAACTTCTATTTCCCGTGAAAGCAACTCAGTAAATGCTGCAAGTAACTTCCTGACTTTTTAGCAGTCACTTTGCTCTTACCAGTTGTCCATAGCTATAGGTTTCAGTTTGCCAACTTGCTGCAAGTTAGTTTCTTTGGGATAGAATTGTATCAAACTTTGACATCTGTTATGCCTTTAACTCCTAACAGGTTATGAGCTTCATGGTACCGAAAATATTCCTGAAGGACCAGGGCTTATTGTGTTTTATCATGGAGCTACTCCTGTTGACTATGTCTATTTCATGGCTAGACTTCTTATACAAAGGAAGAGATACTGCCACGTAGTAGCTGATCATTTCGTCTTTAGATTACCAGGTAACATACTTCATTACAAACAATCAAACAATCAATTTGAGAACTCTTTCTCTTTTTTTTTTTTTTTTTTTTTTTTTTTAATGGTATAATTAGTAAAAATTGTGCTACAGGAACACAGCGCTCAGAACAGACATTCAGACAAATTTAGTGAAAGTGTGGAAGTACAGCTGTCTCTAACGTGTTCTTTACAAACAAGAATGAATTTATGAAACTGGCCTGTGCAAGGATGGGTCATACTCCTGGCTGGGCAGCACCTTCCAACGACTCTAGGGTGTTTAGAAACAAAGAGAAGGAGATCATAGGAGAAATAGTTGTCTCTGTATTAACTGGTAGCAGAGACTTCACTAAGATGTTTCTTTTTTTATTAATATAGGCAGAATGAGTGGTGTAACCTGATTAAGAAATAAACTGTTTGGAAGCAATGCCCTTAAAGTTGACAATAGTAGTCTGGGGAGACGATATATTTTTGTATCCCACCCAGTTGAGTATGGTGGGCACTGGAACCTGTCCCCGAGAAGACTGTTCCAAGTAGAATCTTTTTTGGAGGAAAGCTGTAGAAGTATCCAACAAGTTTGTGTGAAACATGAGGTGAAGCATGAAGAAAATGAAAAATATGTTTAGGGCAAGATTTTGGCTGGACAGCCTAGTAAAAACACTGCTGATTGGTGAAATTAATTATGTGAGGGGTTTGGTTTTTGTGTGTGAAATATGGTAGTACCCAGTTCTTTTCCCAAGTTCAGTTTGTGACTAAAAACCTTGTAATTAATTTTGTGAATTTACAGGAGTGTTCTGTAGTGTACTGATGCTTTTAATGGAAACGACTCATATCAGAAAACTGTCATTTTGCCAGTATAGTTTTATTTCAGCCTTAATCCCTGAAAACTGAACTTTTTCATACTGATAACAGCATGGCTTTGCCTCTAAAACTGCTTTTGCCAGCAGACTAGGATTTGTCAGTTGATTATCAAAACTTTTGCATACAGCTGACTAATGTAACCTATTTTGTAATTTAGATTTGGCTCCATATTATATCTATTAATACTTATGCACAGTTGTTTATCAAATGGAAGATCATTTTGTTTTTCTCCATTTCTCCTTTAAAATAAGGTTCTAAGTGTAAGTATACTTATGAGTCCCCCAAATACTGTTTAGTAGCATTGCAGAGATGTCTGGCTGAATGGCTGGTCTCAAAGAATTGGGTTCAGCAGTACAACATCTAGCTAACAGCTGGCTTTTACAGGCATTCCTCAGGGATTGATACTGGGACCAGCACTGCTCAATGTTTTTGTTGCACACCTGGGTGAGGGGTTGGAGCGTGCTCTCAGGAAGTTCACTGATGGTACCGAATTGGGGGAGCAGTCAATACACTGGGGGTTAGAGTTGGTATTCAGAGTGCCTTCACATAAATGAACTGGCAGAAACATCATGAAGTTCAGGAAAAGCAAATGTGAAGTTGTGCATCTGGGATGGAGCAATCCCATGTGACAGTACCCTGGGTAGAAGGTGGCTTTGCAGGAAAGGACTTTGGTGTTCTAGTGGACGACAAGTTGAACGTGAGTCAGCAGTGTGCTCTTGCAGCAAAGAAGGTGAACTGCCTATTGAGCTTTCTTTTTATGGTGAGTATAGCCAGCAGGTTGAGTGAAGAGGTTTTTTCCCTTGGCTTCGCACCTGTGCAAGCACATCTCGCAATATGATGTTCAGTTTTGGACTCCCCAGTACAAGGCAGACATTGACACACTAGAGCGTGTTCAGTGGATGATGGGGGGCTGGAGCACACAATGTATGAGGAGAGGCTGAGAGAACTGGATTTGTTTGGTCTGTACCAGATAAGGGTGGGGGTGTTACTGCTGTCTTGAGCGACCTAACGGGAGGGTGCAGAGAAGAGGGAGTCAGACTTTTCTCACAGGCGCACAGCAATAGAATAAGAAGCAACAGAGACAAGTTGCAACACAGGACGTTTTGATTAGACATGTGGAAAGGTATTTTACCATGAGGATGATCAGACACCTGAACAGATTTCCTGGACAAGTTGGGGAATCTCCATCCCTGGAGACTTTCAAAACTCTGCTGGGTGAGGCCAGCAGAGCCTGAGCAGCCTGAGCAGCCTGATCTAGTTGTACTGGCTTTGAGCGGGAAGTTGGACTAGACAACCTTCAGAGATCCCTTCCAACCCACATAATTCTCTGGTTCTGTGAATGAATTAAGGCTATTCAGGGAAGACAAGCCCAAAGAACCCAGATAATGTTCTGGATTGTGTTTCAAAATCTGCACAATAATCTATGAACCAGATAGATGCCGCTTCTCTTGTGTATCAAACTAGAAAGACTGCCATAATTTTATCCTAGTACTAAGACTGCCTGATCTTGATTAAGTCTTCAGATTAAATTGGATGACTTTTCAGAAGATGTTTTAGTTAACCAAAAGTTACTATGCTCAATGCAGGAGAAATGGGGGATGGGGTGGAGGGTGGGTTTGGGAAGTCTGTAGGCTGTTAGACACACTTGGATTAGATGATTTAATGATCCTTCTGTTTTTACGATTATTGAATCTACTATGAATAGCTGTGAGGAATGGCTTGTCCCATGAATTTGAATCTCAGGTCCATGCCGGTATGCAATTGCCAGTATGCAGTCTCATTGCATCCTCTGCATTGGGCACTGCTGTCCTGAATTAACTGCAATTAACTGGAGTGTGTTTGTAAAATGTTGCTGTGCCTCCTGAGGGATGCATGAGCCTGCAAGGGGTCAAATATGCCTCTCCCTACTGCTTAGTCTTGAAAGATACAGCTTGATAATTTACGGAAGGGAATCTAACCTAATACGAGACCTCCTATAGGTATCTGGTGATTCCTATTGAACATTGCCTAACGCGTCTTTGTTTCACGTCAACGCAAAAGGAAATTATTTCATTGTCTCAATTTGTACTGTATCAATACTATGTATGCTTCTGTTGCTTGCGTTTTGGGGCAGAAGTATATGAAATATGGTCCTGTGGCTTATTTTTTTTTCTTTTAAATACTGGAGATTAGTCACAGAAAAAAAAACATTCCAATGGTTTCTGGTTCTTTTAGATTCTTAGCTGTGTAATACTCAGGAATACATTGATTTCTCTAAGGTTGAGTTAAGAGAAAATCTTTTCCCAAAGAGCGCAATGAGGACTGAGAATTCACTTGTGTTCTTCTCCATCACCCTCTCCTATAGTACGGGCCATGTTTGCTTCCTAGAGTCATCTGGGAGCCCTCTTTAAAAGGTTGTATGCTATTTTAGGGATCTAAGACAGTCCCTCTACTGCAGCGTCCCAGAGGAAAGGAGCTGTGGCTTCTTGTCTGTTACATTCACAAGGTGTTGCAAAGTGTCTTGTGGACTAGATGTTCTGCAGATATACAGGCGTGGTTACCTACAGTTGTGGAAGGTTGGATTTAATGCTCTAAATGATTCCTCTCTGTCTGTGGTCCTAAAGGTCAACCATAGAAAAACACTGACATCCTTGCCATCTTGCTACCAGGTAGCTGACAGCCCCTATGTTATGGTCACTGGGGCTAAGTCAGAGAAATATATATAGTGCACTTATTGAGATAAGTGTTAAATGCATTACTGGGTACTCTCCGAAGGGTTTTCAAACATCGGTGCAGACACAGTGTTGTGGAAAATAGGGAAAGAGTATGCTGGGGCAAAGGGCAGAGTCCAGGTTGAACTGTGGAATAAAATTAATTTTGGACTTCTTGGTATTTGGAAAAATTAGCATCCCTTCATGCTCTGGAAGGCTGAAAAACTGTGTTTAGATAATTTTGAGAGTTGTTTTGTTGTTTAAAGTCGAAAAATAGATTCTTGGTGGCTGTCATGCAACAGCCAGGTACTACCCCAGTGTTTCTTCTGACTCCGTGATGACCTTTGCCTTGGGCACAGACTAACTACCCTGGCTGTCCCTTCAAGGCCACTGCACTAGTTCCTGTCTCTCTGCTGCTCTAACGGAGCCAGGTTCTTCTTCTCTGCTACTGGAGCAGAGATATTGATAGTAGTGTATGATCTGCTGGCTAGGCTATGAGGTACAGCTGGAGTATAAGGTTTATACTAAAAGTCAAGGGGGGAAATACGGCTGAGAAATTTTGTGAAGACTTGAAACCCCACCCCACCACTATTCTGTATTACAAATTTTTGTCTGTATTCTGTCTATATTCTGTTCTTTTTTTTCTGACCTATGAACTGGACAGACTCATGGTGTTGCTCTATCACACACCACACACCCCGCCTTCCCCAGCATGTCCAATGCAGAAAGGAAAACTATCTTCACAGGTTCTGCTTCCTTGGAGCCTCTTTTCCTGCTCGGCTCAACCCTTCTCATGACTGTTTTGTCTCTCTCCTGAACTCACTGACAGAAAGGACTTAGAGACAGGCAGCTTCCTACCACCAGGTACATTTCAGAGAGCTTTAGTTTGGGAATGTAAAAGGTTATAAAAACCAGCTATTGAAGATCCCACAAACAAAACACCAGAGAGAAATTAAATTACTTTAGGAAAACTCTATTTCAGGTGTCCTCCGTGCAAATGCTACGAGATGAAGACTGCTCGCGTCATCAGCATTGTGCGAGGCAGGCACAGCAGAATGAGACAGGTGTAAGGCAGCTTGTGTTCGGTTGTCATGTTTACGGACAGATCCCGATTGTGTATAAATATAAATCAGGAGTAATTATACTCACACCAACTACAAAGGCTAGTTAGAGATCAGAGTTTAGTTAAGAATAAACTAACGATATGCTGCTTCATGCTGTCCTTCCCAAGCCCTTAGTTTATGCGGGCTGTAAGACAAGACAGATCTCTGTCATCTTAACTATATTTGGACTCTTCTTCAGTGCGTGTGTGTACGTAACAAATGTGTGTTCATAGTAACAACTATTCATTTGTTAACCTGAGGTTGAAAAATGAAGATCTCTTACTGAGGGGCAAACTCAACTAGATCAGTTCTGTGTCCTTGTCTATGGCTGATAAGGTTGTTTGCCTCAGTGGGAAACCTCAAGAAAGAGAAGTAATCTTTCCCATAATGCTCAGTCATCTGAAGTTCCTGTTTTGGTATGCTGTACTCATAAATAACGTATAAATTTAAAATTTATTGAACCAAGTGAACATGATTGATTTGCTGCAAACAGAGGTTTATGCTAGTTATGTTCTTTCACATTAGACTATTTGTCTAAATTGATCAGGTATGCACCTGATGCTTGTAAGCAAATTTTTGATGTTCTGCTGTTTATTGAAGAACAGGGTCAGTATGACACTTCAAAGTCAAGGTGATATGAGGAGTTTATGTAACTTTACAGTTAAAAACTTCAGTAAATCAAAATTCTTAACCTAAGACAAATATACCCAGTCCAGGCTTGCCAGATGCCTCTGTGTGTGAAAGGCTATCTGGGTACTCACAGCCTGAACCAGAGAATCAGTTCCTGCAGTGATCGGTAACACAGAGAATGCTGCATTTTCTTTGTCATTCTCCTTCTTGTGGACAGACTGCTCTTTGTTTGCCAAAGTTAACAAAACAAAAAACCACAACAATTTGCTGGTATTTTCTCTTGTTGCACTTTATTAGGACTGTGCTACATTTGAAAAGTAGAGCTTTGGCAAGGAGCCAGTGCCCTGTAGCCGACTTAACAACTCCTTTGGAGGGACACATGAAAGGTGTCACAGAGTGCTTGCCAGTTTTTTTCCAGTTTATAGCACCTGACTATGAGATAGTTTAGACACATTGTGTGAGATAGCACCTGACTGTGAGATAGCACCTGACTTTACTATGATAAAAAGCCACTGAAACCCCTAAATCTTCAACTTTTTAGACCAGAATTTATAAGCAGGACTTAATGCTTCAGTCCCTCTAGAAACATCTTTGATTTGGGGTCACAGGTTATTAGACCAGTAAGTTTTAGCCATTGTGTTCTGTGTTGGGAATCTGTACGCAATGGTAGTATGAATTAACATTTTCTGAATTAATATTGTCTTACCCTACAGGTTTTAAAATATTACTTGATGTACATGGAGTTATGCATGGACCAAAAGAAGAATGTGTCAGTGCTCTGAAGAAGGGCTGTCTGATAGCCATTGCCCCAGGTGGAGTTCGGGAAGCACTCTTCAGTGATGAAATGTATACTATTATCTGGGGTAATCGGAAGGGCTTTGCTCAGGTGGCCATTGATGCAAAAGTGGTAAGTATGACAGATCACAGAAGAGAAGCAAAGAATGCTAACTTACTAGTACTTTCTTCCAGGGAAAGCTGTTTTGATTATCATATATTTGGTGTTACATTGCTGAGTGTCATGAGATTGGTCTACTTGCTACATTTCAAGACTCTTGTTGCTTTTGATAAGAAAGCTTTGGAATCAGCTAAGAATAGCGTGGTCAGGAAATCCAGAGTTTAAAAGACTGAGAGAGGAAATCCAGGACGGTTTCTACATTACAAGCTTGTGCTGTTTTACACATACCTGGTCAGGATTGTGATGGCTCAATGCCTGACCAGAATGTTTGGGAAGCAACCATACATCAACATTTCTGTTTCCCCTATCGCTGAAGTATACTGTGACCCAGCACAGTATAGACTCACTGGCACTATGTACTGTACTCGCATTTTATGGTAATAAGGGATGTCTGGAGCATACAGCAGCAGCAGGAGATGCTGTTCACTAGTGTGAACTGTCTCTTCAATTCTAATTTATAGCATTATGCTTGGTCAGCAGGCAGATAATTATTCATATGGGACCAACTGTGAAAGGCACATAAGTGTATGATATATTTGAATTGTAACTATTTTAATAATCATTTCAGAGTCCCTCTCATTCTATATTTGTACTTGAAAGATGTGTGCATATGTGCGTAGGTCTGCATATACCTAATTTGAAAGTAAGTCTCACACCAAGTGTTTTATATTTAGGTACTGTTAAAGGGAGACTAGTTAAATCTCTGGATTTTATTCAGAAATAGAATACTTTTAAGACCCAATTTTAAGTGTGTGTCACTTTTCTCAGGAGGAAAATAACACTGTTTAAACAGGATATTTTCAACAGATTTAGATTTTACTAATGTATTGTGATAGCCTATGAAAGGCCGTACTTGGGATTCAACTGTGGTTGTACTAGTTATATTTATTGTATTGAATGTGTGTTCAGTTCCCTTTATGCACTCACAAAGGTCTTGCAGCTTCATCCCCCCCTAAAAAAACCCTGAGAGGTGCAGTAGAATAGGAATAGTGTCAGAGGCAGGCTGGAAGTGGGGAAAATATCTTTATTTAGATTAAAGATGAACTTTAAGTCACCTTTAATTGTGAGCATAACTCCTGATGGAAAGAAAAATGTGTCTAAAACTGCGGCCTTCAACTTCTTGAAGTTGTCTCATTTCAGCAGTTTGTTTGCCAGAATTTTTGTCATGTAAACCAATTTGGTACATACAAAAATCTCTACCTCTTTGTCAAAAGTAAGATGTTCCAAATAAGATGGTTCTAGAAGAAAGAAGTTTTGTTACCATTCAGTTTAGGTGACTGCACTTCTTTTTATCCTCTATAGTTGCATTGGATTATTTACAGACTTTCCCCCCTGCCCCAAAACAACTTGATACCTGTCTCAAAAGTTTCATTTAGTAGCTCATCTCCATGCTTGTTTAAAAAAATTTTGAAAGAATCTGAATGCTTGAAAATCCTATAAAGAGTTCTGTATTTCTGATGACGCTATGTACAGTGAGTACATACTATAAAATGATATTAAAAAACTTAATGTAGTAGTTGACCCCCTCCCGGTTCTTGTAAATCTTGATAGCTGTTTGCAAGTTCAAGAACAGCAATAAAAACTTGAAATATTCAACACCATTCCAAATATTCATCAGCAGAAATAAATCATGGACATGTATTGAATATGACACATCATGTGTGAAGCAATACAGTCAGCATAGCAGAGATGAATCAGACAGGTTTAGGATCCCAATCCTGTGAATTCTTCCCTTTGAGCATAACTACAAATTAGGTAAGAGGTTTAACCACTTCAGTCACAACTGTGCAAACACTGCTAGACCAGGGGAGGCCTAAATGCTCCATAGGTTCTGAAATCCTGGACTGCTTTGAGAAAATGGACTTGCTGAAACAGTGACTCACTGAAATCTCATGGTATTCTCCAGCTTGAAACCTCATGGCGGAAGGTCGCAGAAGAACTTAAGAATACTTGTTTTGCTCTCTATATGTCCTTGTCTGAGAAACACTTCTGAAATTAATTTGCTTGTTGGGTTTAAGTGAGGTAGAAGTTTTTTAGATAGTACTATCTTCATTAAATTTTTAATTATTTTTTTTCCCTCCTAGCCCATCATTCCTATGTTTACACAAAATGTTCGAGAAGGCGTTAGGACATTAGGAGGAATAAGTAAGATATTTTCTATTTTTTTTTTTAGTTTATTTTTCCATATGTGTTTAGCTTATCTCTGTAGAAATAATCCCCATATAAATTTGCGATTTGAGACAGTCTTGTTTCTGGAGGTTTGCTCTCCGGTAGAGTTCAGAGGTGTTATTAGGATTTAATATCAGCATTAGATGTGGTATTGGCTCATCTAAGTTACTTTCCACGTAACAGTGTGCCTTCACAGAAGCAGTAGAAGAAAGGAAAAAGGAGCTAGAAAAAGGCAAATAGAGCACTTCTTTTCTCTGCTTATATCTGCTAGGCCAACTCTAGGTTTTCTGCTGTCTGTTAAGAAGCAAAGCAAACAGGGGTTTGCAACTGACACGTAATTTCTTTAGATGTCCTCCTAAAGCTCTGTGCTTACACCTCTACCTGTACTTAAACTTTGAATGGTTTGCAATATATTTAATCTGTAGTTGGTTTACTATTCAGCACTAGACCTGTGGTTCCTCACAAAACCTTGCATTTGCCTGCTCTCTTTCCTCATCTGTATGGGACTTCCAGCCAGCACATGAATAGATGGGTATATGTCTGAAGGGTCCACCTCTGGGATGACTGGATGCCCACATCTCTGCTGATTTGCTAGTGTTAAACTCCCTTTTTTTTATATTCTCCAACTTGCTATCTAGCAGAAAGGGCCTGAACAGGCCATGCCACATGTTCTGCCTCAAGTATGGCATCACCATCTTCATCAGAGGACAGCAGGGCAAAACAGTTGTTTCTCTCCCCCTGTAATTAAAAGCTATATATTGCATGGAGAAAGCCAAGGTATCAGATGTAGACATGCAGAATAATTCACACATTCGTCAGGTTGTACAAAAATAAACAGCAATTAATTGTTGCTGTGTTCAGGAGAATCTTCCCAAACAAGCAGAAATTGAAGCGAAAATCGTTCATGCTACTTGTATTCTACAGCGGAGGTGCTAGAGGAATTGAATTCTGTTGATCACTGGAGGCGTTACTCCAGTTTCAGTAGTTTTGGAATATTCTTTGTTCTTACAGGTTGTGTACAGAAAATTCCACATCTTGGCCAGTAAGGATTTTCTTATGCCAGCACCTCAGTTACAGGAATTTCTTGTCTAAAATGGAGAGAGAGAATATTAGCACCCATTCTGCAAGGAATCTGTTCTGGGTGCATTTGGGCTAGATGCTTAGAAGGTGGCATGTGGGGAAGATGATGTGTCCCCCTTAGAGCTGATTGAAATACCTGTTTCTTCTTTCTTTTTATATTGTTTCACTGCAACCAGTGTGTGATCCGAAAGAGAAATTCAGTGTTTTAGCATGACTGGCCTTTAGGCAGATAAGACTATTTCTGATCCTCTAGACCTCAGCAGGACTGAACAGACTAGTCTTCCAATACTAGTTTCTTATGCTAACCTGTAAAATTAGCTGAACTGTACCCTGTATGGTGTAGCATTCCCTTCCTCTCCAGAGAGGCAGCTACTGGATTTTTCTCCTCTTCTTCCTTCTCTTTGCAGCTACTCTTTGGAGGAGAGATTTCACACCAAGTTAGGGTGGAAACAAGTCTCATGTTAGCATTAATGCAGCTTTTAGGAAATTAAAGTCAAGGGTAGAATAGCACTTGAGATGACACATTGTTTGAGAATCTGGGTCAGGGGCTGGATTACTTGACAAGCCAGTTTCAGTTTTAAGGCATACTGGGAAAAAAACTTTACGGAATAATCTCAGTCTTTCTCTCTCTCTCCCCCCCCCCCCCCCCCCCCCCCCCCCCTCCTCCCCACCCTCCCTTTTCCTTCTCCTGCTTTCCCCCTTCCCCCTAAATTTTTTCACATTAGAAATATTTAGGTCACTATATGAACGTGTTAGACTGCCGATAGTTCCTGTGTATGGTGGGTTTCCAGTCAAGCTTCGTACATTTATTGGAGAACCCATTCCATACGAACCAAATATAACTGCTGAGGAACTAACTGCAAAGGTAAGATAGATATGCATATATATATTTAAAATATTGACTGTTCTGATAGAAAACAACAGAATATTCTTGTCAAGTGATTTCTGCCTTGGAGCTAGTTATAGAAGTTGGAATCATGGTAAGCTTTGGGCTTGTTTATCTCTGAATGCCCTTCTTAAATGCTAGCTTTTTATTACTACACCTTGCAGATGTTCTAGGCCTTTTAAAGTCAATACTGCACCCTATATTTGCTTTGAGAAACAACTTGCTTTAGGGACTGAAGAAGTTCAGTCAGATAAGACTGCTCTGGGTTGATAAAGACATAAGCACTTCACCCAGAGAAAGTGTTCTGGTTCTTGGTCTTTTCAGAAAGATACTAATGAAGCCTTTAAAATACAGCAAATCTGTGTTCACAAACTGTTGAAATTCCATACAATAAAAAAATTAAGGTAAATAATTTTGCTGCTCTGTACAGTGTGTTTCTATTTCCTCCAACTTCTCACCCAACAAATTAACTCTTGAACGTTCCCTTAGTTCAGATTTAGGTGCTTTATAGAAAGGATTGTCAAGTCCTCATGTTCATTCAGTTTATGAATTGGTTTCACAGTGCAGAGACATAAAACAGTTAAGTGATGGAGCAGTCAGATGGAGGGGGCTGAAATAGCCATTTTTGAAAGCTCCACAGATGGTCACTTTTAGCATTCTGAAAACTTCACTTGAGAGAAAGAGATTTTTCTTCTTTACCGTGCAGGTGTCAGTTCAGTTGTCTCTCCTCGTCTGTTTACCCTCTGATCAGATCTCTGCAAAATGACATCTTAAAATGTTTATCTGCACTATCTTACGCCCTGCTTAAGGAAAACTGATTGTTTCTTTTGGGGGTTCAGTCTGACAGGACTTCAGAACTGTTGGCTTTCAGGAGACAATGTGTGTTTAAATGACTTTCAAACATGCTTTGGCATCTTACATTTGTGCCAACCCTCACTTGCTTCTGACTTAAGTGCAAATTCTGCTAGATAAGTCCCCTAGAATCCTAGTCAGTTAGAGTGATTTTAAAGTTGTATCTCGTGTTTCAGGCTATGGCACAGTATGCATTTTCCCATTATATATAGAAAAAATGAAACTCAAATTTTTTACCTAATAGAAATTCTAGATCTGTAGAGACACTTAGGACTAGATCTATAAAGAGATGTGGGCAGGAACCTTCTCCCAGGACTTAACAGTTGATCACATACTTCATACCAACAGTGGGAGCTTGTGCCAAGATCAGTTTTCCCCTTGCTGACCGCTGGTTTACAAAGGCAAATAGTTCTCTGTTCTCTCTCTGGCCTTAGGAATTCAGTAGTCTGTGCTTCTCTAGGCAGAATAGGAGGGTTACAGCATGTCCTCACCATAGCTTTTACATATTGCCCTGGTTTTGAATGGTCCCCACAGAGCTTTTATATAACAAGAATGGCTGCTATTAACTTCCTGGCCTGCTACATTTTTGAGAGAAAGTGAATGCTGCTGTCATGTGCCGTATTTTAGGTCTGGTCTAAGCGTGCTTTACAGGACCAGCTCCTTTAGGGGACCTGGGTGGAAGCATAGTTACTTTGTACAAGCCAAACGTGCTGAGACACAATTGTGTTTCCAGTGCTGCTTCTGAGCACGTGTAAAAGCAAAGTTCTTGCATACTGGAAGAGTGTTACTGATGCAAACCTGGGCATAGGCAGAAGTTTGAGTTCAGTACAGCATGCAGGCACTGACATGCTTTATAGATCTAGGTCTCTTCATTAATTTGCTCCATCATTATTTTACTATTGCGTATCACTAACAGAGCTTGTGAACACAGCTACCAGAGACGAAAGATACTAGTTTGTTGGTCTGTTTCTTGGCAGTGATCCCCGAAACGCATCCTGTGGGCTTAAATATGGAAAAATAGTATTTTGAACTTGCAGTAGTTCTGCGACATTTGAAAGGGTGAAAAAGAGCCTAGAAATTGTGTTAATGTATGAACAATATAAAGGTGACTTAATCTGACCGAACGCTTTTCTCTTTCTTTACAGACAAAAGCAGCACTCCAAGCTCTAATAGAAAAACATCAGAAAATACCAGGAAATATATTTAGGGCTTTAATGGAACGATTTCAAACAGAAAAGAAAGAAGATTAAGGTCTTCTGGATAAACTACTATTTAGTTATAATATTCTTAAAGTCATATTTGTAACTTATTCATTCTTCTAATAATAGGTTTTAAATACTGTCCTAATGATACTGCTGTATAATTTAAGGTATAAGACACTTTCCCTTGCCCTTCCCCCTGTCCAGTATCAAGCTCAGGAACCCAAACTTCAAATCATTCATAATGGGGCAAAGCTTAGTTTTTGATAAATGCATTTCTACCTTGAAAGTGGTTTTTTTGGTTTTGGTTCCGCCCCCTCTTCCCCCTGCCCCCCCCCCCCCCCCCCCCCCCCCAAATGACACTGCAAGTCTTTATGTACATGGTCTCTTGTCTTCCCCCGCCCCACCTCCCTATGGTTCCTCTTTAACCTGAGTGTTAGAACTGCTGTCGAGCTACAGTCTTACTGTCTTGATGATCATAATCACTGTAACTAGGTTTTGCAGGCCAGATTAATGCCGTACAGCATTTATGAAAACTTTCTTTAGGTTGTCACTCCTGTTACTCTTGTGCTGCTGGAAAACAGTCAGTCTTCTGCGGCCTGCAGAACCTCTAGCTATGCCCGCAAAACCTACAGCGGAAGGTGTTTAGTTTTACTGGGGTAAGCTCAGAAGGAGTTTGCAGGAGTGAAAATTGATTAGAGAACTGCAGTGAACCAAGGAAGTTTGTTACAGAAACCACTCCGACGCGGTGAATGAGAACCCCACAGCACAGCTGCTATTCCAAGCTGAGCCATATTGGATATCTGCCCTTGGGTAGAGAGTTCTCCCGTATACTTCTCAGTGATTCTGCAAATTCTCCTTTGAAAGAATGAGCCAAGCATTTAAACTTTAAGAAGTGGGAATGAGAGTACTGTTTAGTAACATGAGCTCATAAAGCTTTATTTTGAAGGAAAGAAAAAATTAGTGCAACGCTCCTTTTAAAAGTAGTAGTTCTTTTGAAAAACAGGATAGACATTCCGAAATACCCTTTACATCTAGTATATGTATAAACTGTTAAACATCCGTATTCTTCAAATGCAGTTATTCACGTAAGTTATTAAATCAGGGTTGAGAGGGAAATTCTAGATACTTAAGTGAAAACAAGAGTTGCAGGATTGGGCTTTTGTGCACTTATTATATTTTTTTGTGCACTTAAATTATATTGTTATATTTTTTCTGAACTAAAGCCTAAGCTTTTATTGTCCAAATAGGAAATATCTGAAATATTTCTTCTGATTGCCAGCAAATTTAATCTACAGTTCTTAAATTAACATCTGGGAACTCTTTAGTTTTGGGATGAGGACAAATTCCTTAAGGAAGGACAAAAGAGGTTTTTGCTGTATTACATGGTCTCCTTGCAACATTGTTGGGGTTTGACCTTTTCTTAAAAAAAAAAAAAAAAATCCAAACAACACCCCCCCCCCCAACTTTTGAAAGAGCAGTTGTATTCAATTTAGTATCCATTCCTCCCACCATGCTTTGCTTTATACTTTTTTGAATGTCTAAATTAGTGAGATTATGTAAGTGCATGTGGATGATGCCCTATGTTAGAGAAATACCACTTTATTGGAAAGAGTCTATAAATGATGGTTTGCAAAAAGCTTACTTATTTTTATGATCTTATTTTATATCAAAAGCATTTTATGTGGTGTTGACTTAAATTTTTTAAAGCTTGGGGAGGAATCATGTTATATACAAGCAAATGCCCATTCTGAAGTTTTTAAATGACTTGGGTTTTATTTGAAGGCAAGATTGTGTTCTTTTTAATTTATTGGAATGCTTTTAAAAAATATTATGTTAACACAGTATGTCATTAAAAGTGATAATGCCAAATTCCTACGTCGGAGTATAACTTAAGTATGACTTCGTTTTTAATGTCCGTCTTGAGGAAGATGTACATCAGTCTATATTGTGAAATTCTCCAAGGCAGCTGAACATATTTTCTGTTGAGGTTGCGTATATGTAAAAGAAAACTCAGTCTAAAAGGTTCTGTTATACATGAACAGAGCTTTGTGATCTGAGATTTTGTAAAATTTATTTTACTAAATATGTGGGCTGCTTGATGCAGTTTTGTCCCTTTAAGTATTGAAAGATGAGTATAAAAAAAATGAAGGACAGTATTGGTACTCTTTAAGTGTTCATATTTATATAGGTCTTTCATATTTATTTCTATATATGAAATAATGTATAGAAGACACTTTTCAAATAAAATTGACAACTGGAACAGGCTTCTGAAGTTTTGTGTTGTGTTTGAACTAAATGAAATTATACACGGCCTGCTCTGCTGAACCTTCAGTGGTTTTGAGCAGCGCGTAATACCCTTGAGAAGCTCTTCTTGCCTAGTGTCTGAATAAGGGGTGGAAGGATCAAAGCCCCAGAAGGAGTGAATTAAAGGAAAAATAATTCAGACAACAGTGAAATAAAGGACGAAAGTCACATAAGCAATAAGGTCCAGGTTTTAATAGTTGTAATCAGTGCTGCAGGAGGCCTTAACAGGCAGTGCAATACCACTATAGTTACATTTAAGATTCCACAACAGAAAATACGTCATAAATACTGACTAGTAAGGTTTATTTGTACATATTTGGCGTGTGAATGATTACCTACTTTATTTCATTGAAAAAGGGGGGAGATCTGGAGAGAGACTTGCAAGTAAGGCTACAGACCAGGCTGCCTTTTAGCTGATTTGGTTTACTGTATGTTAGGCAGAAGTATCTAAAGGAAATTTTAGCAGCATTAGACTGGACCGCTGATTGCCTGGTTAGCCTTTGGAGACGCTGAAGACGTTCCAGGTTTCTCCATGCGAACGGCATAACCAGGATGTGCATTTTTAGGTTGTTTGGCAGTAGACGTAGGCCGACTGCTGTACTGACAGGTATTTGTCATTATCTCTCAGCAAGACCCAACTCTCCTACTGGCCCATTTCCTGTCCTGTTGTGTAATAGCAGAGCTCAGTCTGAACATCTATTATTAGGATGTTTTCATATGAAATTAATCATGGCAAATGCAAGGTAGAGCAGTTAATCAGCATTGTCAACACAGTTGTGTGGTTCATCCAGAACTGTGTTTGCTGTACAAGTATACCATTATGTTGCTTCATCCTATTACTCTGTAGAGAAAGGTACAGCTATGGTGACACAATGTGTTAGCTCTACAGCGCTTAATCCCTATTAAGCCCGTCACAGACGCTTTTTTGTGTTATTTTTGCATCAAAAAATTATGGTACCCAAAGTAAACATGGAAATGCATGGAATTCCTATGTGAGTGTAGTAGCACAGAAAATACATGTTAAGTAAGATAATCCTGCAAGGCATGTCTGCTGAAACTTCATGAGACCATCTGATGTCACTTAACTTTCTTAGTTCTATTCACTTCATGTCTGTGAAGGTCCTTGCCAGCAACAAAGATAATGTGTTTCTACAATACAGATCAATGATGCTAATGCCTTTTTGTATATGTTTTTTTAAATTCAGAACTAGCCAAAATGAATGGTAGTCTCAACACAAATTACTTTTCTCATCATGGGTTATTTGCACTATTTGCTTGTCTGCTTTTTTTGCCTAATTTTGTTTTGCACAGATGGTTGCAAATTTACCACTTACTACCTTGAATTTTGTCACGGCATACATTGCGGGCATACCAGATGTTGCTTCCTGAAACTTTTTATAATTGTTGTAATGATCTCTCCATGTCAGAAAATTGGTCACAAAGGTGTAATAAACTTTTGAACTGTAGGGAGATTTTCTTAAAAAACAAAACTTTGCTCACACTTCTGGCTTTTGTGTGTGTGTGTGCCTGAAACATTACAAGAAGGTAAGATGCCATTTGGAATTAACATCAGGCTGCATTTATAAGGCAGACCCAATATTTTTTTCCCCACCGTGGAGCCCAGCCGGCTGTTGTAGAGCAGATCCTATTCCACCAGGCCTTGTGTTGCAGCCATCACATGAGAGAAAGCCCACCACTCCCTGCTGTCCATACTAGTTACTGTAATGAGGGAGCACAGCATGATTCTTCAAATCACCTTGGGCTCCTGTTTTCTAGCTAAAACCACTGCATGCTCTGGAAACGTGAGGTGCCAAAGTCCTAACAAAATACAGAGGGGAGTATTGTATTATTCAGAGAAGATCTTAAAAGTTAAAAAAATTAAAAGGCAAGAAATAGAGCCATTTTTACGTAATTTCTTTCAATAGGAAACAGAATGTGCCAAACATCAGGGAGGGTAGGAATTTACAATTTTACGTCATCTTTACAGGGAATTTGTGGCAAATGTATTGGGATGAGTCCTGTTGCAGATGTGGCTGATCTTCATATATTCCAGACTAGGGTTTGCTTTTCTTTTCTTCTGATAGTGTTTTCTTATGGTCAGGTCTACGCTGTGCTCAGAGCAGCTCCAGTCTTCCTTCAGTTACTCCTTAAGTGGGAACAGAAATGGAGACCCCAATGAACATTTGTTAGTTCTCTTTTTGATCTATCTGAAGTCTACCAAAGGTATCTAGAAACATTTCTGAGCTCCTATTTCAACTGCTGTGATGGAGCTGCCAGCTCTCCAGACACTTCTTCAATGATCAGTTTTCTCCTTACCATATAAAAAACACTCTCCTGACAGATCCACCAAAGCTTTTGAAGTGTCCTGTCCATTCAGAAATGGATTAGTTTTCTTTTGCCCATCATGCAGTGGATTAATTTTCTTAACTAGTGGGCACAGCAGTTGCATGCTTGCTTGGTTAATGTTTTTTACCATAGATTTCCACATTCCAGATAGACTTTTTGGTATCTTGATCTTGCTTTGTGAGAACAAGCTTGAGGGAAAAGGCTGACTGCAACTTGGCTCAGTCCCTGAAGGCATTAATGGAAATATAAACCAAGCCCCACAACTGAAACAAGCACACCCAAAACCCAAACTAGTTTTGGAATCCTAATTCTGAACGCTCTTGAGTCACATTTACAGAAACAAAACTTCCTGGCTCCTTTTTCTCCTTGCAAAACCTGGCACCAGCACAGAAGCATAGCAGCTCTGATGGGTGTTTCCAGGACCAAAGCTGCCATCTGAGTTGAGCAGTGGCAGGGGCGCTCGTTTGGGAGGAGCAGCCTCAGAAGAAGACTTCAGCAGCCCTTGGGGCATGTCTGGAGCAAACTATAAGCCAGTGGACTCTAGTGGAAGGTATCTAGTAGTCAGCGCTGTATTAGACTTGCTTATCAGGTAGCAGCACATCACGGTTGCTATTTCCCCTCGGCAGCAAGCTAGAAGTCACCCTTGCTAGCCAATTCCTCTCTCTCTCACTAGTCTTGGTCTATATTCTTTCCTGCAGACTCCCCTGCTCCCCACGATGATACCCAGGATCGTTCAGGACAAGGCTTGAATCACACTAAAGCTTTGCCTTTGCAGGGGAGTGAAGCAAGCTCGAGTACCTGCAGACGCAGCGCTGAGGTTCGCCTTGCAGTAGGGGCAGTGCGTGGCGCTGCACTGCGGCGGGACTGCCTTTGCAGAGCAGGCAGGGGAAGGGGCAGCAGCCAGGCTGGCCCAGCCACCCTGTTTTCAGTGCCTCAGGTGCCCTGAAATATCTTGTTCGGCCCAGGGCTGGCTCAGGTGTGGCCAAACAGCCACAAGAAGTTAGAGCTGAGGAGCTAACTTGGTTAAGTTCTGGTCTTTGTGCATATCCCACCACCACCTTTAAGATCCCCATAGAGAGCAAACCTTATAAGGGAAGACTGCTGTTCTAACAGGTGAGAAAGCTTTATATAAAAAGCCTCTGGTATTTTTCTGTCATACATACAGTATCCACAAATACCATTTCTGGGAGGCAATAAGCTTTCTGCAGAGCAGCTGTAATAAACGCACCAACAGACAGTCTTATACTATGCAACTTATTCCACTCTTCTAGTGCAGCAACCAGGTCGTACATAGATCTGAAGTCGTGCTGAACGCACCACTTTCAAGTTGCTTTGGTTACTCCATGCTCAGTGCCTCATTTGCAAAGCTCTCCTTGTGAGCCAGCAGATGTACAGTTTTACAAGCATTTAAAATTGGAGGATGGCTTTTGTTGCTCTCTGCAGCAAGGTGAGTCAGGAGAACTCGGCATGTGGGCGGCTAAGGACCCACGAGTGCCCAAAAGCACACCTCAAGGAGCAATGGGAGTAGAGAGCTGACCTAAAAAGGCAGCCAGAAAATCTCAGCTGTTGGAATGCATTAATCCATCTTTCTTAGGTTTCCTAACTCTTGACATCTTCTGACCATTAATGGCTACAGGACCAGATACTGTCTGACTTTATTATTTACACAGCAGCAGAGGTATCTGTATGCGTGTGTATGCGTGATGCCCTGTTTCTTCGGTATAAACAGGAGCATGGAACCTATTTCAGCTGCTGTTGCAAGGCAAATAGCAGACCATTATTATTCAATCTACCTGAGCTTTGCAAATGTCAGGATGATATCATTCATGCTTGCTTTGTCATGCTTAATCATTTTTTATTAGCTGGTGAACCAAGTAGCTTCTGTAGATGAGCTGATTTCTAACAGATCTCTTCAAACCATGCAGCAAAACATGGATAGCAAGCAAATAAAGATTTCTGGAGCCCAAGCTCCTAATCTTAATGCAGATTTCTGTAATTGTAGGAACTAAGTCTATAGGAACATTTTCATCCGTGAGGAATTTGCCCACCTCTGAGGATTTGGGCCCCGTTTCCAATGTCTAAAACAGGAGACGGCATCCATATTAGCAGCATGCTCACATTGGGGCAAATAAAGCCAGAAACACTCAGGTTCCAGAATAGCATTGCCACCTCAACAAATATTTGCAATACCCACATCCCCGAGCTCCAGGGTAAAACACAGAGGACTAGCAGGTTTGACAACAAGGGAAACCGATACACTCAAATATAAAGATGCAATTTCACCTGTAGAGGGGGGACCCCCTGGAAAAGATTAAAATTTTTGTATTGGGCCTGTTGTTCGGGAGAAGCTTTATTTCTTTGGCAAGCTGTCCTGTTTTGACAGTCCCTCCACGTATTCAGGCAGTGCGCCAGGCAAGAGATGGCAGCGGAGACAGGCAGTCGAAGGAAAACACGTGAGCCTGTAGTATTGGCTCTTTTGGGACAGAATGAGGACCTGCTTCCATCAAATTTAATCAGATTTAATACTCAGCTGCTGGGAACAGCTACTATTTTGCAGCTGGGGAGAGGAAAAGACATTTGGCTGAGCACAGGCAGGCTGCGTAGGGAGAAGGTGGTGATGGTGATTCATTCCAATATAAATGTGCCGCTGCTGGGGTGGGGCAAAGTCAATTTTAAGAGGTGCAGCAAGTGTTGGCAGCTGTGTGAAATAAAATGAAGAAAACATGACTGGTTCCAGGTAATTCATACACACATGATCCACGTTTCCTGTCCCGGGATCCCATATTGTTCTGTGCGTGTGCTGCGTTTACCTTATATTTCAGCAGAAAAAGCTGAAGGTTTATTTCTCCCAGGAATCCACTTGTCTTAACAACAGCCCAGGTGTAATGGAAACGTTTGATCCTGCACAGGGTGCTGGGCTGTTTTCTTTTTTTTTTCCCCTTTCCATTACATACATTTTGCCCCTTTGTTTAGTGAGCAGTACTGCCCCATTACAACCATCCTAATAAAAAGCATCAATTTCAGCTGCTGCCAGCACAGAGATGGGTTAATATTTAGCAAGACAGGTTATCTTGAGTTAGAAAAGCTGTCAAAATGCAAGATGGCTCAGTGTGGCTCAGATAGTGCAGTTACGCCCCTTTTTAGGATGAAAGGAAAATGCTTTTTATATGCCTGATCCCCAAAGTCATTTGCCCTGGCCAGTCTGAAGGCAGCCCTGTCTGCCCACCCCTTGAAGTTAGCTCTGCTTTTTCACACTTACAATACAGACGCTGTAACGCGTAGCATGGAATAACCCAAAAATTGCATTGCCTCTGCAGGTATCTGAGGGCAAGTGAAGGAAGGATCTTTGCACGGGGAAGTTTACAGCATGAAAAGGGATGGTTTGCTAACATTTTGGCCCACGTTTTTTCATTTTTTTTGCCCAGGCATATTGTCTGGTAGTTTGCAGCCAGTGTTTCTGCTGTCAGAAACAGTAAGGGCATGGGGAATTTAAAAGCATTGCTGCCTTGGCACAAGTGGAAAATGACATTGCTGAAGCAGAGGTTGTTCCTCTGAACACTTCAGCTGAGCATCTCTGAGCACCAAATCCTTCATCCGCGTCCTGACAGCTTGCAGGAAGGGCTCAGCTCAGCGCTGTCTACCATCTAAGACAGCAGCCATGCAAGCTGGCACATAAGGAGCGAGTTATTCCTGCAGCCTGATGTGGTCTGAAAAAGCCAGTATGAAAAAGTCCTCTTTGCAACCTCTGCTTAAAAAACCGGACGTGTGGGACCTGGAAAGTGCCAGGACACAGAGTGCTGCCCTGTCATGGATAAAAGCTCAGCTCTGGCCAGGCAGCAGGTGACGGTGCCCGGCTCCATTACTCACCCTCCCTACCATGTCTGACCAGCTGTATCTCCTCGCTGGCTCTGCCTGCTCCTGCTACACGATCTGATCTGTAAGCTTACACCTTGTCACCTAGGCACAGAGTTTTTGTATATTTGTCCCAGGCGGCTGCAAGATAAATAACAGAGAGATCCCGAGCCCAGAAGCTTCTCTGCTTTCTTCCCCCTACACCAGCTGCCTTTGTAAGAGGCAGAGCATCTCCCTTGAGATCTGGCTTCCTGTATGAATTCGAATGGCACCTCTTTAGTACTTCGTTTGAATGGAGGTAGTAGATAATGCAGAGCAAATTACTGCTTCTGATAACTGAGGTTTCAGAGAAATGTCGGATAAAGTCTTCAAGGCAAACTGTAATGAACACAAGACTTTTATGTTCTTCCAAGATTTTTTGTTTTTCTCTAAGGCTGCCCTATTTTTTCTTCCTCTTCCTTTAGGAAATATGAGAGCTATGATCTCAAAAGATGTTGCACTTGTGCACACAAGAAAAAGTACTCCGAAGGATAAAAGTGCAACCAAACACTTCCCTTCCTATTTTAATCCTGCTTCAGGCAGAAATAGAAATAGAGTATATTATCTCTATGCACAGTCAGAAGCATTCTGTGGCATAGGCTGCTGCCAAAAATGAATTATCTATGCAAGAAAAGTTAATTAAAGAAAAGGTTTTATGAGATCTGTATTCAAAACAATGTTGAAAAAAGTCAAATTTAAAATTGAGGTTTCTCATGTCCTACTTGCATGCACTACCAGGGGAATGGCATACCTGATTGGAAATACAGCGCAGTGACTTCGCAGCTACCGCTCAGGGAGGGGATGTGCCATACTGGATCAGATCATTAGCCCATATCGCCATCTAAACCAAGGCATGCACTGGTGAGGCTGGCAAGTTCCTGCCAGACAGCTTGCCCTTGTGCAATTCCATAGTGCTGTGCGACGGGTGAGACGAATCCAGACCAAGCAGCAATGTCCCTGTGCCAAGCAGGAGGCACAAGAACCTTTTAAATGGGCAGAAGCCACAGGTGACATTATGTAGGTGGCCGGGTAACGGGATCGGGCAGGAGCAGAAATGGTCCGTTCGGTTCCCTGCTCCCCAGCCCACATTTTAAAGTCTCACTATGATGAGGAAAAGCAAATGGTGTGTCAGAGGTCCAACTGAGCACTGAGAATGAATCTGGAGGACCACACTCTTTGCATCCCCAAATTTCCAAGAACAGTTCTCACGTAATTGCATATTTTCTTAAGATGTCTGATTCTAGCAATCCATACATGGAAACCAGAGAAGTTTCACTCTGTAATTCTTTCTGCAACAAAGCCTCACAGAGGTGCTCTACAGGCAAGGTAAATTAATTTTATATGCTATATAATACACCACTTTAATGAAATCCTGTCCCATTAGGGTGTTGAAGAAGCCGTTATCACTGAAGTCTCATGTCTTACCAGCACAGAGTAACAGTTTGGGATAAGGTGATGTGCCCAAATGTAAAAAACTGCTGCATACATAAATAGAACAAGAGTTGGATAATTATAACTTTAAAGGTCAGATGGATCAGATATAGAAGCAAAAGTCCATCTAAAGGCTAAACTTGATTCATTATTAGTTACAAGTCACACGTAGGAGTTCATGTCACTTTAAAGATAGATATAACCATGAGGCATATTTATTCTTAATTGCCAATAGTGTCCTGCCTGCTATCGGTTGGGGCAGAGAGGGGAGAGTTGTAACCGCTGTGTGAGCACCAGTGCTTCTCAAACCGTAACATGGAACTTAAGTTTCAACCTCGTTTTTCCTTTACAAACACAGAATACACTGCACTGTGTATGCTGCTCACATGGGTACGATATTTGGCGATGCTCATTAAGGGATATCACGAAGGCATGCTATATGCTTTATGCTATAGCGGAGTTTAAGAACATGGCAATTATTTGCATTCCTTGGAAATGGTGAGTGCTCTAGGACATTATGGCCCAGCTAAGGCAGGGTCGCCTTATTTTGGGTTTGTTTTTTTTTTTTTTTTAGATTTTAAAATATGGGCTAGGTGGAGTCACACACAAAAGTGAAAGAAATTCCAAGTCAGCACAATCTTTTACCCCCAGATCCTGGGGTAAAACTGTAGGCAGAAGATGGCACAGGGTACCTAACAAAACACTGACCAGTCAGAGAAGTTGAGAGAGAGGTTAATTTTCCTGCTTTTATCAGGACATTGTTAGGACATTCCTCAGGACATCAGACCTCTGACGAAACGCCACACACCTGTAATGTAACCACACAGCTCCTCTCCCACTGCTGCACCAACACGGTCGGCTGGAATCAAAATTGGCACGAAAAGGTGACAGCATTTGATATGTAGACTCAAACATAACAGATGGCAAGCACAACCCAAAGCAAAAACAAATCCCCAAAGGAAAACACAAAAACAAATATTAGAGGCAAACGGGCATTTAAAATAAACGAACAAACAAACACAAAAAGAAAATGCCTTAAAGGGAGAAGCTTGGAAGAGTTACAAAATCATCAGACAAGCGAAAAAAACGTCAGTAGGGACAAATGTGCAATAAGGAAGGGCTGAGTTGCATAATGCTGCTCGCTCAGTCTGAAGGAGCCTCCAGATGTTCCCTCTTCCTCGCATGTAACTACAAGTTGTGAAATAGCTGGTTTGCAGAAGGTGGCTAAGCTGAGGCTGGTCATGGTACCTCTTGTCTCACACCAGCCCAAGGAAGAAAACTGCATTCGTTTCACTCTAATGGTGGATCCGCTGGCATGGCAGAAGAGTGCACTAAGCTAACAGATGGAATACAGTAGGACCAATGCTAGTGAAGATATAGAGAAACTACTAACAGTGGCTACTGCCAGAGCCCCACTAGTCACGGATGTTAAAAATGAAGTTAGGTCAGTATCTAAATGACCTTTGGAGTTTAGTGAATTGACCAAATTTCAAATTTGGACTGCTATAGTCTTTACAGACACAGGAAATTTAAAATTAATACAAGATTGACTTGCTTAAAACTATGAGAACTGCAGCAGCCCACAATATCAGTAATAATCCATTAGCTCAATTCCAGTATTTATAATGGTAATGTACTTAAGCTTATCCTTCCATGTTTTGGGACATTATCAGTCATCTTGCCTTCCATAAACTGGTCTGCTTGGTTAATAATATAAGTCATGAGAGTATGTAGCAGTCGCACAGTGGCGGGAAACACCACACATTTCTTGGGTGTGATCATGGCAGTCCAGTTTATGCTCATGGCAGTTAACAAGAGCCCGATTAAAAATAAATGACTTGGTTACTAGAAGACACAGTAAGTATGAGCATCCCTTTGTCCTCAGTTTTTTTGCGTAGCCTCCTGTGAATGAGAAATCTTTCCATCCTGGAAAAACCTACTGCTTAAGAACAGACGTGAAGCCTACGATATGCATGGCCTGGTGTGTGCTAGGTGGCAGCAAAGGCAGCTAAAGCCACCCCTCCAGTCAGTTTGGCTCTACATCCTCTGGAGCTATGCTTTTGTCAGCAAATCGAGCTCTCTTCCTCTTGCCCAGTGAAAAGAAGCGCAGGTGGGCACATGGGAATAACGTTGATGTAAAGTGGTTAAAATATGCATTATTCTGTGGACAGCATACTTTGGAGCGTAGTGTACTTTAGAATTCACTCAGCCCAAAAACATGCCAGAGAGCAGGTTTCCAACCCATCTTCACATCAAATTCATCTGTGGTTCTGTGCTTGACTATGGGTCTGAAATGCTCCCACAGCAAAAATACTATACAGTATCGGTACTTTCCTACTTTCCAGCTTCATTTCTGAAGTCACTGAACAAATGCATTTTATACTTGTGCAACTTTCAGGAGAAGAAGAGTAACTTCTCACCTCTAATCTCGCTTTCCAAGTTTCCCATTGCTGTGGTAGGAAGACACTGCTCCTTCCCATGCACACAGGTCTCTAGGTGCATTATTAGCAGTATTAAGTCAAGCCTCTTACTAGCTCCCAAGCTATGTAAAGTAGGAGAAAACCCCTGCTTGAATAATTTTGCCAAGACTTTTGGGGCTTTTATTACCAAGTCCCTGTATTTAATATTTCAGCGTGTTTTTTTACTGGAACTATAAATATTTCTGTCTTCTTTTAAGGCAGGAAAGACAAGAAGTGCTCTGAATAAGCACTTCTCAAGCCACTTGCAAAAATTTTCTCTCATTCCTTTGTTAAGAATCTAATTAAGCTGTCTGCTGTTCGTTCAGCCTAAAAAGAAACCGCTTTGTTTCTTTCATGCAGAAGGTTTACATTAAAAGCCCCCTGTAGAAAGCTTTTGCCCCAGAGGTTAATAATTTTGCTAAGTAAATCCCTTTTACCTCAAGCTAACTAGTCCCATGCCATGGCAGCTACCCACCCAGTTAATGTGTCCCATGAAGCCCCGCATTTGGGGAGAGGAGTAGGAAGCTGTGTTAGAGGTCTCCAGCTCCTTTCAGAGACACCTAAATGCAAGGACAAGATCTTTAGGTGGAGACTCCTGGCTTCGGAAAGGCTGGTCAGTCCAGCCGCCCCGCTTGCTGAAGGCAAGTGTTCCTCTGGGGGCGTGGGACAGTCCAGCTCAGCAGAGAAGACCAAAAATGCTCCTCGTGCTGCCTTTCTGGGGGATGCTGTTTCACCTCGCAGATTATCTACTTATGGGGTGTCATGAAATGACTTTCTGGTGCTCAAGATTGTGGCTTTGATGTCTTCTAGGGGGCAGAAGGAATGGTTAGGAAAACTATTTAAGAGTGTGTTTCTATCAGTTGCCTTTTGGTTTCTGAGCCTTTGGTGTGGAGTGATAGGATTACAGGGACTGAGGATTTAGGACTTGTTTGAAATAAGACAGCTACCAGTAGTGTTGCTGGGCTGCTGTTCCCTCCATTATGCTTTGCCAAGCTAAAATAACAAACTGCTCCCTCCATACCCTTAGCCAAACAACAAGATACACGTGAAAAACAAAACCTTGAAGAATCTATCGGTCACATATCATCCCTACTTGCAGTCAAATTCACTTACCCAAGATATATACATATATATTCTTTCCTCTTTTTGAACTCATGCTAATTATTTAGTTGTCTGGTAGGTTGTTTTCCCCTCATCTCCCTTCCTTGGTCGCTTGAGAAAGGCCAGGAAACAGCATCTAGGAAGGAGTGGGAGCATGGCTATGGGACAGACAGGCAGAGAGATCTGGGTGCTGGCCTTCGTTGCGCAAACTTTGGGTGTTGCTTGGGGTGACATTGCACACACAAATGTGGCAATGAAGTCCAAGAGGGCTATTAAGGCCATTGGAGATGCTGCCAAAGACAGCAACAATTTGTGTTTAATGATTAAAGCACTTGCCCAGGAGGCAGAAATAGAAGAAACTAAACCCTCCTCAACCCAAGGGGGTTTGAACACAGTAAGATCAAGGAAGCAGCTGCATCTTCTCTGGAGTTTTTCCCAATTGTTTGGCTCAGGGCAAGACTGGGGTGAGGCTCAGCTCTCCCTCCCCCACTACTCAATGGGGCTCACTGAATGGCCACGCTTTCAGGAGTCTGAAGGGGGAACAAAAGCAACAAAGCACCTTCTTCTCTCCCCTGTGAGCAGAGCTCTTCTGAGGTGATGAAGGAGTCCTGGGTTTCTGCACTCCCCCAACAGCCCCGAGAGCAGAGCCCAGAAATCCCCCTTTCTGGTGTCAGGGTCAGGCTCCTCTCGCTTCTCCCCTCCTCGGTGCTGTGGACCAGCTGGGGGGCAGGTGGGGAGTGTGGCCCCATGTCAGAGAGCACTTTGGCTCTGAGGGGCCAAGGAGCGGGGAGGACCTGCTGGCCTGCTCCCTGGGCAAGGACAGCTTTTTTGGAGATCTTCCTTCAAGACAGCACTCAGGACCCCAACCACGGTGGCCAGAGCACCCGGTTCTGCTGCTCTGGGCAAGATGCCTGTTGGGATATCCGGTGGTTTCCTGGGGGTTCCTGCTGGGACAACACCGGTAGGTAAGATCGTCCAAGTCCCAGGTCGAGTTTTCTCACAGTCCCTCACCACAGAGGTGGTCGGGGAGCCACTTGCGTCACTCCTGCACTTGGGGGTGGGAGCTCCTGTGCTAATACTGCCTAGAATCATAGAATAATTAATGGTGGAAAGGATCTCTGGAGATCATCTGTCCCAAACCATTGTCCAAGCTGGGCCAGCTTTTTTCTTGTTTGGTAATAATTTCAGAAGCTCAAAAGTTAGCATCCTTTTGCCGATCCACCAGGATAAGAGAGTTTTAAAAAAGACGCTAGAGCCATGGTAAAATGACCACAGTGTACTTTATTTAATGATTTTGGTACCTTGTGTTGCAATAAAATAAAAAAAATCTACAAAATCCAAATATATAAAATTTTCAAGTTTTCCTTTTAAGTTTTACAAGAAAAATCAAGTTGTAACCAAGGAAATTTGTTAGTATGAAGCACTACTTTCAACTTCATTTCATCACAAATTGCAACTTACTTAACAGACCAAAAGAACTATGGTACTGCAGTACATCAAATACTTCACACACTGTGTTCTTTACTATAGCACATGTAACCTCTGCCGCGGGAGGCAGCGGTCTCTAGCCAATAAAGACACTCTTCACAATCTGAACTCTAAAGGAATGTTTGTATACATGGATTCAGAATATATATATTTACAGGAAGATTTCTTTTTTTTTTAATAACTATTTTGATTCTTCATTTCAAATAAAATACCAAATACATTTTTACAATGTTTACAAGTCAAAGCACAAGTTCTGCAATGATTATCATTCACCTCAAGTCACTGTGCTTGTACTGGGGGGATATCTACACTGTTCCATAAACACAAATGTGATCTTCCATCACTTTATTTCCGCAACGGTGACTAAGGAGTATAAGCACAGTAACAATTATTTTAGCACAGTCAGTGTATAATGCAACAGTTTACAACAGAGAACTGAGAAACTATTGGTCCATTCTATTCAATTTGCTGTTTATCTGCCAACTGTTACGTTAGTCTTTGTCACATAAATTGTGTACAAGAGAAGAGTTAAATAACACAACTTGAATAGGAAAGAGCACACATTTTTTAAGGCAAATTAATAAGCAGCTTATGGTGTTTTTTGTTAAACTATACCCCAACGGAACCTAAAAATAAAATGTATGTTCTGCAACTGTCAATAATTATGTCTTGTTAAATTGATCTCCCCTATAAATTGATCATCATGGCTTTGAACCTGGTTATTCAAAATGGAAAGAACTCCTCCCCCCAAATCCCCAAATATAGAAAGTGCATGACTTCATATGTGCCAAAACAAAATAAAAGGCAGCTGAGGTAGTTAGATGTAAAATGCATTTACGAAAAATAACTGAAAAACTAAACCCAGGACATATAGAGTAAAAATTCCACTCATTTGGAATTAATTTTATATCATGCAACAACTTAAAGCAGGAAACTTTATGATTTTGGAAAAAAAAAAGAAAATTATTTTAGTAATAATAACATAGGAATGAACACAGAATATACTATTGGAATTTGAATTTCAAGTATTTGAGTCTATTTGCATGTGCATTTTTTTACAGGCTTTTTATAGCATTAGGAAGTCATTTACTTTTTATCAGGCATCACATGAGATCTGGTCTACCTCTGGGACTGCAGCTCCTGGAAGGCAGAAATACACTGTTAATGCCTGAAGATGTGCCACCCTGTGTGCCCAGAGGCACCACCATCTCAGTTCGGGTGAACTTCTACACATCCATCCTCCACCGAGGCCACCTGAGAGTCACAGGGCCAGGGATCCTGTGCCTATGTCTCTCGGGGACTGATCGGATAGATGTCCTGGGAGCTTGCCTGGGATGTACCCACACATCTGGATCTATGTGGGATGTGCCCATGTGGTGGGGATCCCCCACGTGATGTTCCTGCAGAGCCTGTCTGTACACACCCAGCCCAGGCAGAGGCCCCATGCACCGAGCCGTCCCCAAAGAGACGATCAGCCTCCACCTTGGACCACAGAGTCCAGCTCCTCTTGGGCCTTCCTGCCTGCGCCCAGCACCATTGCATTTCAGCCCTCATGGTGACCTTTTCTCATCTGGAGAGAGGGACGGTGTTCCTCCTGCAGACAGGACAGTCTCCAAGAAAGTGTTGACTTGAGTCCACTCAGGATGAGCAGGGATTTGGGCTCACATCATGGTCCCAGAGCTCCAGCTAACAGCCCCTGGCACAGAGGAAGCCCCAGCTTTCCCTTCCGTTCCTGCCTAGGAAGAGGAGCAGGTGGTTTTCTCTACCGAAATGCACAACTTGAGTGTGCAGGTGCAAGAGAAGACTTCAGGCTCTGGGAATGAATTGCACAAAAAAAGCCTACTTCTAGGAGACAGACAAATTTGGAGATGTGTTCCTGCCTTTAGCGGCAACAACCTAATACATCCCATTACTGAACATGCAATGTGTTGGCTCTTCTGAGTCCTACTGTTAGATCCCACTGCTGACGGTCACAACATGGGTACAAGCAATTTGGTGTCATGAATCCTGCACTAGGCACCTGGCTTGAAGAAATCACAGCAGGGAGCATCACAAACTGAAATGGTTTTGGTGTGTTAGTTTTTTTTGACTGGTCTGTGAAAACATAGGGTTTGTACTTCTGAAGTGTGTGCATATGGTTTACATATAACTTATGAAAGAGAAAAATGTATTCATGCCTTCTTTCGGTTTTGTTTTCTATTAAACAAGGAAATCGTGAAAGTAGGGGTTTTTTTTTGCTTAATTTTACCTTTCTAAGCTCCCTGTATTTTGATTATGATTTTCAAAAGTGATGTGTGGTTTTGACCAACTTTCATCTCTGGCAGCCCAAAATGAGAAGTCACTGATGTTCACAGTGTGCTGAACCTATGTACTATGGTGGCAGAGCCACTGGTAATTGCCAATTACACTTGCACATCCTGCACGTCGTGGCCTTTAATTTTTCCTGCTCTTGCCACAGAACTAAGTGGAAAACTAGAAAACTGGAGTGTGAGATTTCTTGGCGTGGCATGGTATTGCAGCTTTCCCCAAAATGTTTGTCAGGTATTCTTGCTCAGTTACTCAGATTTTTTCTGGGGGGAGGGAGTGGGGTTGTGAGAATCTCAGGTTCTCAGAGAAGTCAAGGCTTTATAGTTTTATGTAAACCTAAGCAGAAAAAGATAATCTGATTTTGAAGGGGAGAGAAGTATTTTTCGGGCCTTATTTCATAAAACACAAAGAGGCTAAAAGGCATGCCTTTGAAACAGATGTAAAAATTTTTTTCTTCATGTGAAACAACAGTAAAGGCAATCCTTGGTTTTTCCCTATGCGTATCAGTTTTCAAAGGACAGAGAACTACAAACTGCATTTTTGAGGACTGCATTGCACCAGCTAATAAACTTCTTTGTCTTCTTAGTGCTAACCTCCTCAGACTAGGCATCCAGCTTGATGTTTCAGTGTTTTGGCATATTTGACATACATAGGCATCCCCTTCACTAACTATTATTCGCCGCCTTTCCTTTTCATAGAGGCATGCTACAAATAATATCCCCAAGTCTCAGTGCTCACAGGCAACATCTGCCCCAAGAAGAAGCAGTCCCCCTCCCCATCATCAGTTCAGCTGTGTCAGTGGTAGCCATTGGAGAAACTGGAACAAAAGAGGATCTACCTGCACCTGCCTGATCCTACCCTCGTGCCGTCAAGGTGCCTCTGTCCCTCCTCTGTGTGACCCAGCACTAAAGACTGAGATGAGGTTTGTCAGGATCCAAATCCTAGATCCATTTTCAGGGGTTTCAGTGGTGAAAGCATGACAGGCAAGTATCGTGGAGGGCTGGGGTGGCAGGCTGGCGGGGAAAGCAGGGGGACTGTTGCCTGAACTTAGGATAAAATTTCACCGCTCCCACTTGTCCACTTTTTCCCCTGCTGCCCTAACGCCCAGTGACTTAGGCTTTATAGAGAGAATTTTCTTGAAACTGAAATGTGTAGCTTAAAGGATACTTTTTTCATAGAAAATATTAAAATATTATTAATATATTAATAAGCCATCTGAAAATTTAAACAGCTGTTTTAATTTATCCTGGAATCCAGCCACGTATCTTGGCCTCATCCAGTGACTAGCAGAATTGGAAGACCTAGAAATGCTTTAGTATTATTTCCAGTGGACTGTTTTTTAATACAAAGCCTGATATTCCTTCCTCAGACATTTTCATTGACTTAGCCTAATCAGTATTGGGTGCACAATGACTGACAGTTTCACTTGACAGTAAAGTTCAAGTGAGCTGTAAAATAGTTATTAAAGAGATTCCTTAAAAATAAATTTCACTTAGAGAGGCATTGTGAAATTTAAAAGCAAAATGCCCATGTGCTTACTCCTGGGGCTTATTGGACTCCATTAAAGTCAAAAGAAAGTCATCCATTTGCTACAGTGGACCTTCAGGGAAGCCCTTTATGATTATAAACTGCCTGTAATCAAAGCAAATCCCAGTATAATAAATGCTCCTGTCCAGAGTGCTGGTGTAAGTATGACTTATTGACATGTTCACCAGGCAGAATTTCTCTATCAGTCCTTTAAGAGTGCCTTTTGGTTTGTTTTTATTTTTGCTTAGCTGTAGATCATCCAAGAAGGTTTTATAAGCACAACTGTTATCAAGTCTCTCTTTTAGGATCATTTGCCTCACATGAAATTGCTTTGGAAGGCTTACCTGTTTTACTAATAGCCTAGAAACATTTTTGCACACATTTTCCCTAAACAAATCAAATTCACCAGTCAATCTGAAAACAAACTTCGAGTTCTGTATCTTAAGAGATGAAGGGTGGAAGCACGCACAAATTAGTTAGCCTTATCTGAGTATACATTTTGATGTAATGACTGGAGAATATGCTCTTTTTAATTACTACTGGGTTTATTAATAGTTTTTGTAGGAATCCATTTGGAATGTCCACTGTGAATTAACTGACATGCTCCATTAACCGACAAATTTCAAGAGAAAAAATATATACTGAGGAAGAACAATTAAAGTTGGTTTTCTTTTCTTTTTTTTTTTTTAATACAAGAAGATTACAGAGAGCTGCACAAAGTTTTAAAGCACAGCTGTACTCTGGAAAATTACTATAAAATCAATATGGTAAGGAACTGTGTTTATTGCGTCCCAGTGGGTACCATTTCCAATGCACTCAGCTTACAGTGAGAAGATGACTCTCTCATTTGCTAATGCCATGGGTCAAATCCAGAAGTCAAACTGGGTTTTGCATGGCTCTGCAGCATGAGAAATAACAACTGTTAAGTTAGCATTTGATTAAATATGCAGGTAAGTAAGCATGGGAAGAAGAACAGAGCCAGCTCCCACTGTTGAGACAGCCTTATACACGGAATGGCACCTGCAGGAAAATACAGTGATGCTTATTTGTTAGAATAAACATTAGCTTGTTAATAATACACAACTCAAAGAATAGACAGCAAAATATCTGTCCCCTCAAGTAGAACGAATTACGCAGGGGACAGTTTCTGCCCTTGAGAATCAATGGGAATTGATTTAAAGGAACTGCAGTCCTGTTAAAGAAGAACCGCAGTGGGATAGAGGATCTGTGCTTCCTAATCCAACACGATCCCCAGTTAGTGGCTGTTCTGTGAGTCAGAAATTATCTCAGAAACAAAAGATACTTTCTTCTGGGTTGCTATGGGCATATACCAAGGCTTTGGAATGATGAAGTAAGATCAGTTGAGCAGCAAAATGTGACAGCTATCTTTAAAAATGTTCCTGCTTTGCACTCGATAAAATTACTTCAGTATTTGCATCTTTAACTTGCTTTTCCTTCTATAACTATAGAGGTTACCTCAATAGCCAGGTGTTATGCAAAGGAATTTTTGAGTTTTGTACTACTACATGAGGAAAAAAAAAATCTGTTAGATAACCTGAGCGTTGTCTTCTCTCATCGGTGGGGTTTGCATATGAGACTCATAAGCATAGGAGGAAAATGGAAGCAAGGAAAAAAAGAACAGTTTCTAGTAAATTCGCAGACTTGTTTGAGCGAATCTTTGAAGAAAACAGACCTGTCATGACGTGCTACACTTACAGATCATGCATGAGGCTATGGATGCCTCCAGAGCGACTTCTGCTGAAATCAGGGTGATACTGTTCCTGCTTCTAAACAAGCAAAAATTGATAACTGATAATACAGTTGAAAGTCCTTCAGCAGTGATTTCCATGATGAGGTGAGTGACAGAATACCTGAGCATGAACAAATACTGTGAGGGCTCACCTACTGTAAAGATTCGCAGCTGTTCCCTTATTATAATAAGGCTTTTACCACGTCATCTACTAATCTTCTCTATTTTTTTCCTGCTGTACACCTTTACAAGTGTACCCACCCCACCATGTATGTGCTCCTCAGCTGTGCAGGAATAAGTTGATGTCAGGACTATCAGCGCTAAAGGAACATGGACTTGCAAATCCACTATTTGCTTATTGACATACTGCATGAGAAACTGAGAACATGAGAAAACGCACAAGCACTCGAACAACACCAAGCCTGTAATATTCCATATACAGAAAAGCCCATCTTCTGAGCCTATTTTAAACCTTATGTTTTTTGTGGAAGCCATCTGAGATTTATCCTCTGTAAAGAAAATAATAAAAAAAAAGTTCTTTGACCTATAATCTATTATAAAGATCTATGATTTCTAAATTTAACAATCACTGGCACAACAGCCATACAAAATCCTTGTCTCCCAGGCCTTAGTTTGAGACACCTTTATATCTTATTGCTAATAAACAACTCCTGTCGATAGCAACGAAGTTATATCTAAAAAGTATCTTTCACTGTCCCCCTGTATGTTCCAGTTAGTTTGTAACGTATCTAGAACTTCCTCACTCAACATCTTTCCTAGAGGAGAGAGTAATTGCACCATAAATAGTATTTTGGCATTAAGGTTTGTTGGGTTTCTTTTTTGCTGTTAAAAGACTCCGCTCCTCTCTTTTTTCACTGAAACAGCAGGGGCAGCTTTTCCACAGTGTTTCACAAACATCTCTTAATCCTGACCGAAGGAATCAATTCTTTGCTTTTGTGACTTTTTGATCTCTGGCCTCTCTGCCAAGGTTGCCAGTGGAGATGCTTCCACAATAAAACGTATGTACAGATTACTCATTGACGTACATACACGTGCATCCTGTGCCGACGGACCGGAGGGGGCTGGGGCAGCACCCGGCTTGAAAACTCTGTACCAGGAGGGGGTACAGCCAAGCCGTGAGCTCTTGCCAAGTCCCCTGTTGCTGCAACTGCGTTCCTCCAAGTACTAGAGTTAGGTTAAATATTAAACCACCCACTTGTTCCTACTGATTTTTAGAAACTGCAAGTGTACTAACCTACATACTTTCTGCTTATGAAAGGACTTAAATGCTTTGCTAATCACAAGCCTGCCTTTATTTAGAGATCAGGTTCGGTATAGGCAACGTTAGATTTTTTTTCCCTTCTGCTTCACGTCAAAGTAGCTAAAACCCACCTGTGTGTTAAAAGCAATGAATGAAATATTTTCTCCACTCATTCACCCAGTTCTTAGTGCTGTTGCTAAATGCTGTATGTGTTTTGGTACAGTCATTTCTCCAGGATAAACTGTTCTACAACCAGCTCAGTCATCTCAGAAATGAAATTGCACTGCTGCTGGGTAGAATGACTTTTTGGTTGATAAGGAAATCGATGACCAGAAGGAAATTTGGCCAGTTCCCCATTGACAGTAACTAGAGCTGTCTCAATCCCAGCAATCCTCTTTTAAATACAACTCCTTGCACGTACAAAACAAATCAAATGGATGAATGTTTCATAAGATGAATGATGAAAGTTTAGCTAGGATGAATTTACTAATGTTGCATTTCTTCTAGATCTCTCTTTCCATTGTGGGCACCACGCTGAACACAGCTAACAACGGCTTTCTCTTTTTTCCCCCCTAACTGATTAATGTTTGCTCACGGGAGCTTGATTACTGTATTACAAGTCACAAATTTGCAAGATTAAAAATGTCTGTTGAATTAATTAGCTGCAAATCAACCCAAGCAAAGCTTGACAAGTTCCAAGCTGTTCCAATAAAATAAAAAAGGAGGAATCGATAGCAGCCACAAATACATGACAATATGCTGGCACTTTGCGACTATAAATAGTGGCAGCTGCCCTCTCTGCTGACAAAGGAAGATTTTTCATTGTCGATACAGCGCTGTCTAGAGGCTAAATCCTGCCCAGATCGGTGTGGCAATCTCGCCGATGGCTAAAGCGTTCTCAGTGAAATATCTCCTGTGGGCCAGCCTGATCACCCAGGGGGAACTGTAGCTGGAAATGAGCTGCCTACTTTGTCTTCCCTTTCAGCAAGAGCCAACAGCCGCAGCGCCGGCACTGGGACCGATCACAGCACGTGCAGACGCTGCCTGACAGGAAGGCTACGTGTGTCCCAAAATGGGAACGCAGGGCACGACTTTGGGAGTCATTAGTGACTCCTTTTGAACTTTCCCTCTGTAGCTACTGCCGTTGTCTGACCCAGTCACTGTGACAATTTTAGATCTATCTGTCCATAAATCAGATCCTGTTGGAAAATTACTGTATTTTTCAAACACTATCCTTAATGCTGAATGGCGACTCAGGTCAGAAACTCAAGACATATATTTGAGCTTCAATGCAGCAAGTGCCTTCACTGGCTAGTTATCTTTTCCTCAGCTTCATAAAATTTAAAATTAATTCTTATCAAGCTTTGTCTAAGAAACAATCTGGGATACACAGGTAATAATGCAGAACACAGTGAAAAAAGCATCAGTAATTAAAATTTGAAAAATAGCTACTGTGTATTCACGGTACATTTAAATTGACAGGGGTATTGTTTTCAAATACATGCATTTGAAATTTATCTTCAGTACATAATCCATGAGCTAGCAAATCTTTCCTTCCGACAGTGTGTATCAGGCAACTGCATATTTTTTGGACAACAAACACTCTTTAGTGTTCTTCAGACAAAATTCAAGTAAACCATCCTAATTATTGCAGATTATTTCCTTCATAAACTACTGATGTTGATAACTGATATTCAGTGAAACAAATACAACCAACATTAAATGAAACAAAAGGTTTAATTGGTCTCTTTGCCATTTGCCTATATGGTTTTTTTCCTTGATTAACTAAATATGGTAAGTCCTTATTTATTTTGTACAAATCTTTTTTTTCCCATTCTATTCTTTTACCAAAATATTTAAGACGATGAAATATAGCATTAGACATGTTTCCTCCACAGCTTTTCATTAAAGTACTGGCATAATACATTGCAAAGCTGTCTCCAGTAATGACTGGAATGTGTTTTCCAATAATGTTCTTTTCTTTTTGCAGTTATCACTTGATTAACCTGATGACAATGCTCCTGATGCTTTTTTTTTCAGCTTAGAATTTAAATGAACTATAAGATTGAATCCTAATAGAATCTCAGGACTCATTGTCACATGTATACACACACACACATACATATATATACGGATATATATATAAAAAAATTCATTTGATACTGTAAATTTGCTCCCAAGTATGAGACGTGATCCTATTATTTTTGTTATGAGAAAAACAAACACTTTCACAAAGAGTACTCTTTATAGCATGCTCCAAACTGTGGGCACTGAACTTACTTCTTGCATTCGCCATAACCTGGGCAATTTGCACACAACTGTGGCTGAAACGTACCGTCCAGAGAAACCATGTTTGCTCCACATGCTTCACTAGACAGCACAGAGCCTGTTTGCCCTTTGCTCAGCCCAAACTGATCTTTGCTCAGCAAAAGAACTGGGATCGCAAAGGGAGTGCACCACAGGCTCAAGGAACTAAGCTACATGGTGTAGCTCTGGTGCACACACAAAGTCTGCCTGAGCTCCAACGAGAAACCAGGTGAACGTGGCCAGAGTAGCACACAGTGCATTAATAGACCTGATTCAAGGCAGCGTGTAGAGATTCAGGCTTTGTCACAGTGCTAACCATGTTCATACAGCTTTTGGTCAGGTTGGAAGGTGAGCAGAGTGATTTTGATCTGTCCCAATTTTTTATTGGAGACATCACTCTAGCTGGACACAGGCAATGGCACTGGATGTGCGCAACAACTTCAGAGTCCTCAGCACTAAGAGGACCGAATATATCAAAATACTAGAAGTATGTCTACATTGCACAGGATAACCTTTCAGTTTTGCACAAAGAGGAAGAACAGCCTCAAAATAAGAGGGAGGGAGCATGCCCTTCTCCTCAGTAGCGTGCAGCCCTATAGCCTTCCCCTGAGAGATAGTAGCTAGAGATACGAATCATTGCTAGCTGAAGAGATAACTGAGCCTGGCTCTCCCCTTGTTCTCTGCTTACCACAAATCTACTGCTGGAAAAGCAGTCATGAGTGTTTCTGTGCAAAGCTCCATCTGATAGCACCCCAGAGGACCTGAGTCCTTCAGGTAAAATGGGGAGAGGAATACCTGCTCAGGGGATCCTGGCAGGCTTAGGTGGGAGATAGGAGCTGAGCTACTCTGTGCTGTGAAGACTGAGGTGTTTCTGACCAAGTCCAGGAGCCAAATTTTAGGTGCTTGAACATCTAGCATAAAAAGTTCAGGAACTCCTGGTTAGTGCAGTTTGGAGGATCACAGTATTAGCCTGAGGCCCCTGTTGTGCCTGCGCTGACCTCTGTGTGTGTGCCTCAGCATGCCAGGTATTTGGTCCCCGTGTGTTGTAACTTTCGTCCAGCCCATGCCCGTGGTTTTCCTCTCTGTGGGCTCTTTGGTGCATGAGGTGGGGGAGAGAGTGCTGGACTATGCCCAGGCCTTGCCCCGAGCCGGCTCGTAGCACACAAACACAGCCTACATCTTGCCTTAGCGCTATGTTACGTCTCTGAAGGCCCTTCTAGACATTCAACTAGCAGCTTTTTTACCTCAAGGAAATCACTGATCCATGAACTTCTGTTTTGCAGTACCTTTTACACACTAGATGGCTGAGTGGACACACCTATTTCACACTAGAAATGCTTCTGTGAAGTTTAGTTCAGTGCAAAAAACCCCAAACCCAACGCTTTGTTAAAAGGATGTGGACTTTCCTACAGCAGAACGGCTCTTGTGTAGAAAAGCTGCTAGCATGCCTGGGGCTACAGCATGCCCAGAAGTAAGATCCAGAAGCAATTGCTTCCAAAGATATCTGAAATAAGAAGCTGAAATCTACAGATACAGAAAATGTTTGTATCCATAGCAATCATGTCTTTGTTTCTATGAATGTAGCATCTAGTTACACTGACAAAACAATTACATGTTTAAGTTTATCCCAACCACCCCTGGAAACGAGATTTTTGGTTATACTTTAAAGTTTCTTGGCTTTTTTTATTTTACAGTGCCTTGCACGTAGAAGTTTAGATTTGACTTTTCTATTAGTCGGCCACTTATCTCACAATTTCTTGTAAATCTCTAGAAATGAATACAGCATCTATTACTGTTGTAATTATACACAAGCTTCTCTCTTACCTCTCTAGCTCATGCAAATCACCCCATAAATGTGCTGAAGAGGACTTTTTCCTCTGCATCTTGCATGTCTGTCCTCTTTGCTCCAGGATTCAGAGTAGGCACACGGCTTACTAATGGGTATATAAGATCCTCTGCATAAGAATTAGATGTTAAGCATTCAGAACAAAACATAAGTACAGGAGCCAAGCTTACGTGTTTAGAAAAAATTCCTTTTAATGAATGCGCTGGTCAGCAATTGGCTTTTGTAAGGATCACTGGAAATGACTGGTTTCAGAGACATTTTTCAACGTTTCCTTAAAAGGATCACAAAACGGCAACTCAGTCAAAATATTCTTGTATGTTTGAACTAAAAAGGAAAGAAGAAGAAATGTTTTGATTCATGCTGAGTTAGCACTAAGTTTAGAGTATGTATTTCGGTTTGAGCCAAGTGACGTTCAGGCTCTTTGGTATGAAGCAGACTAACTCCAGCTGACTTCAGTTAGGAGCTAGGAGGTGAAGACTTTCACTACCACCGTCTGAATTCATGCAGTTATTCACTCAAGGCCAGTGTAACTGTGAAGAAATCTCACCAAACACCTGCAGTGAAGTCACTACAGTAAAACAAATGGTCTCAGGGGACCCCTCACGTGTTAAAAAAGCTTTGCAAATGATCTGTAGATCAGTGTCACTATTCCCCTAACCTCGCGTGAGCAAGGCTTTACGAGGTCATCTCCGTCTCTCCTGTAAGGAAATCTGCTCAGACCAGATGTGAGAAATCATCTCAGAAGCAGATCACGCAGCAATTTGGAGCCGAGTGAAAATGATGATGGAATTTGTCCCAAAAAATCACTATATGTGAATTGCAGTAATCTGTTGTGGGTTTTTTAATTCTCAGATTTAAAAGAATCTGTTCTCATTTTGCATTTTATCTGTTTTATCAGAATAAAGAGGAATGGATTCAATGCCGTAATGAAAAGACATAGTTCTATAAACAATCAAGGGAGGGTTTAATAATGTAACGTCTCTGGTATATAAATGGCTGTTTGCCACTTACTCCATTTGGCTTTCTGCTGAGAGCATGGGCTTCATGTGAGCTAGTCTAATTGCTACAATTAGCAAAATTAAATGGCTTATCGTGTATTTAGACAATTCTTCCCACATTCTGCATTGTTATACTACAGAATTAGTAATTACAGTGTTGGGCTTGTAAATTCATGGACACATGTTGTGATTATTTTCATCACGCACCTCTTGTAGGGACTCAACCTAAATAAGCTTGTTTAGATAGATGCACAAATGCAATTTACTCTGCTTCCCACCATGCACAGGAGTAAGAGAGGCAGCAGTAGGACCCCAGCAATCTGCTGAAGACTTTTCCTTGGCATTGTGCGGGCAGTGCAGGAGGTGCAGAGTAAATCGCAGCATCTCAGTCGCTCCGGATTGCACGACTTCAGGGACGGAGCGCAGAAAGAGCAGTGGCTTCGGGAGCTGAATCACTGGCAGAGCCAACTAAAACTCAGTACAGCGCCACTTTTAAGGCTCTTAAGGAGTTGTGTGATCAAATCACCAGCACTTCAAAATGCTTTAATTTGGGTTCTAAAAAAACCAACAGGCTAGCTGCAAATATTTGCTGGCCAATAAAAAGTAAATGAATATATTGTGTGATTGGGAGTCCCTTTCCAAATAAAGCAGCACTCGTACTTTTGGTACCACTCATGAATTGCTCTTTTGCGGAGATAATGATATATTGGCTAGACTAGCATACATTTTAAACAAATTTGGGTTTAATAGCTATTCACCACATATTAAAAATTGCAGCTCCAATAAAATTTTAATTTACCTCCTCTGCTTAAAAGTTTACAAAATCAGGCAGCTGAGGCCTAGCATTTAATTTTGGAAGGAAAATTTTCTCAAATATTATAGAAATTAATTAATAAAAAATTTTTTGATTTGCCAATGAAAATAGTGTTTATATGCCATCAAGCCCATATAACCCAAGCACAGAAACATTGTTCTAGCACAAGAAGCATATTTAAACTGACATAAACAAAAGTGGAAATGAGTTTTTTCATTATAAAATCTGCATGAAAAAAAGTATTGCACATATTTTTAAAGAATTCATTTTTTAAAAAAGGATTATCTTACTATAGAACAAATTTCTTTTAAAATAAGACAAAAGGTTTATCTTACATTTTCTTATATGTTTTCTGAATGAACATGGGTATTCATTACCTCTCCTTTATCTAATTAGAGTAGTGAATGCTACTTAAATTGTCTTTTCTGTAGCACACAAATTCACAACTCTCAGAATTTTAGGACCAAGTCTTTAACCAGATAAGTTACTATTAAATCTGATGGCAAATTTGTTTGATTCATTAGAACAATGCTTACATGACTCTTACTTCTAACAAAGAGATGTGATTGCTTTTCTTTACCAGAATATAATTATGATTTTTTTAATTTGTATGTTATTCTGGAAGGAAATTTCAAACACCTGATTTTTTCATTATTTCAAAAGCAGAAGTTAAATTTTTTTACAATTTTTTTTTTTGCTATTGCTGTCTTAATTGAACTTTATTAATAGATCTTAAAACTGTCTGTGGCAAAAAGAATAGTGCATATTGATTATTAACTCTCTGTAAGGCCATCATGGGATTTCAACGTGGACTATGTTTAATCTTGACAACTTTTATAAAAAATTCTCACAGTTTTTAATGTGACTGTTCACAGCAAAGCAAATTAAGAAACTGTCCATGTAGTCATCTGAGTGTTAAGATTTCAATGGCCATCCTGTTCTCAGTGCAAGTATCACTGACATTATGAACATAACAGAGCAAGATTTTGGAAAGCAAATTTTGACTTGGTATAAAATGACTTCTTCCCCTTCCTCAAACAGCCAGATTGAATTCTGAAGACAAGCTGTGTATACGTGCTGCTATGTGTGGCGCTGTGCACTCAGACCTTACAGTGGTTTGCTTAAGATAAATTTACAAACATTATTAAAAAAAATAAAAAATGCTGGGAGAGTGAAGAAAGTAAATGCCAGATATTGAAAACCACGTGGATAAATAATGCCTCTGTGTCCTTCCTTCCAAAACCAAACAAGAGCAAATCAAACAAACTCACCCCAAACCTTCTTCAGAAACCTTGGAATGCAAGCACTGGTCCAGACCGTAACCCTTTAAATTCTGTACGAAGCAATGTTTCTTCAATTCTGTAAGCCCTGACCAAAGGGCTTGAGACCGCTGCCTGCTGTGCCTCACTCATGCTAAAATTTCTGAGTTGTTAAAGCAGCAGCAAACACATTGAACTGTTTCCAAAAGAAACCCTCACATCTTGGATTACAAAGTTTACTATTTGCCTTGTTTGTAAAGAGAAGCAGCAATTTCCTTGTGCGACCTAGCGTTTGATTCTGCAGTGAAGGCTCTACTGAATTTGACAGGACAAAGGATGTGCTCCCAAAATCTTTTTTTAGCAGTTCTTGCAGTGGTATATTTTCTGACAAAACATGAGTGCTTTTCTCTAAATAATCAGCTATATCTCCATGGAGGGAAGGGCAATCACTTTGTACAAAGCTTCAGGTTTGGACTATCAAAGAATTATTTTATTTAAAAAATTATTATAGACGCAGTTGGCCACTGCTTAATTTGCAAATACCTAAGAAACCCTTGAAGCACGGGTGTTTTCTGATCTGTGTAAAGTTCCCTCTGACTTGCAGATTCCTGCACTTCCACAGATGTTTTGTTTTGAGGAACTTGCCCCAGCAAAGAACAACAGGTATCGAACGTTTCACTAATAAAAAAAGTCAACGTTAAAAATGGCTAATTGAACGCATACAAATAAACATAGGCTGTGTAACCTCGGCCATTTCATAGTATAAATATTAATAACAGGAAAGACTGAAATTTACCCAGCAGCATGTACAACAGTGACTACACTGGATATACCTGACAGTGAAGGTTACAATACCAATCATCAGGTCTTCTCCATCCTGACGATGCCATTTACAACAGTAACTCTTCAGTTCTGCTTCGCTCTCCTAAAACGGATGGAAATAGTTACAGCAAATTGTTTCTTATGGAATCGCTTGGCGTCTTTACAAGCCACTCGCATTTGAAGCAGGATCCACGGTTTATAGAGTATTCTAAAAGTACCCATGTAGGCTTTCATATGGCATTTCACTGCAAAACAAATCCATAATGTGTGAAAACCAGGTTTATATCAACCTGCAGAAGCCAGTTGATAAAATTCATGGACCAATTCTTAAAATCTAAGCTATAAAGAGAATGAAATGTATTAAAAGATTTGAGGTTTATAAAAAGTAACCTTTTTATACCATATTTTTACTTTACAAAAATATTGAAATAATTCATGAGTTTTTCACTCTGCACCAGCTTTAAAAAAAATACTATCAAATTTTGACTTGCACCTTTAATGCTTCTGAAAGCACCATCAGGGGATACTTTTAACATAAAGAAGGATACCATTGACTAGATTTAGGGAGGTATTTAAAACCCAAAAGCTTGCAGCAAAAGCACTCTATTACAAGAGATTCAACGTAATTTTTAGACGTATCTGGACACAAGTCTTGAACAGGCAGAAGAGGATCTTCCACATAACTTGCTTATATTATACTTCGGTGAATATACTTACTAAGACGTGGCTGAAAGCCTTTAAAAGACATCACTTTCACCTTGGGTGGGAAAAATCAGAGCTGTCTCTACACGTTGAGAACTTGATTGGTCTTTCCTGCTTCTTGTTCTGGTAGGGCTCGTGCCACTCGTTATCTGTCCCTCAGGCAATATCAACCTTGCAGTTATACAATGTTTGGCACTAGAAGGGTATGGCATGTCACAGTCTCTTGTCACCCCTGCATACATTCACACACTGAATCATGCATTCTCAGTCCTGAAACAGAGAAGTTTCAGTGTGTTCATCTCCTCGTAGTTTCTTCCGAAATATCTGAATGGGGTCCTCCAAAAAGTTTAGAATACGAAAACTATACTTCCCTGTTCTTTTACACATATATATATATTTTTGCAAATTGAACACTGAATCATGATTATCATTTAATTTACATCACTACGTGCTAGAGCTCCTTATTTCTCCTGAAAACCAGAAGTGAGCTGCATAGGATTTCTGTTGAAAGTAACATAAAGAACTTAAATTGCATTTTAAAAGACTTTGAAATTCCACAGAAAACAAACAGTTCTGGTAGTATTAATGTTTATGACCTAATTAATCAGAATTTAGTTTACTTTCCATTGACAGCCTTACAAACATGATGATGTATCTTTTTAGTTAAGAACTATTTTGCAAACTTACTCTAACCTGAATCGTTGATTTATGGGAGTGTTGAAGACTACTATGCTCCTATTTTTTTCCCCAGAAAACAGTTTTCATAACAGCAACATTGAGTGCTACAGTTTTGTTATTTTTGAAAAGGTTTTTTTTGTTTGTTTTTGCCATTGATTATGCAAATATCAATCATTCATTTCTAAAATAAAATGCACTACTGGCTAAAGTTGAAAGCTCTGGTCAGAGCTTTCCTATTGGTTTGATTGTAAGTACTGTGCAGTCAGAGTTTCATAGCAGCACGGAGTCGTGGGTGAGTTTCCCCAGCTGAAGTAACTGATCTGTATGTGTGGGTCAGGGTTTGGGTTCTTTTGAGGCTTTCAGGTGACGCTGCTGTATCAGTGTCCTGCAGATAGACTGCACACAGTGGATCAAATGATAATCATGATGATAGCCAGACTAAGAACACTACAGCTTGCTGCTCTACTTGTAGTACGCAGTTTAGTTATTCCTACAGCCCTACTGTCAACCCTTAATTTGGACTGTAATGTCGGAGCTTCTTCAAGCTGTGTTTTTGTTCCGTTTACAATGTGGTTTCATATTCCAAGCGCTCCTGGATAAGGGCATCATCTTTATACTGTAGCCGTGGAGGAGCAGGGGAACATTCAAATGCTAAGATCGCCTTCCTCAGGCTCCTGTCCAACACGTGTCTCTCCCACGCTGGGTACCTGTTCCTGAACAGATCGATTTTAATGACAGACTCCTCAATCCTTGGTGGCCGGGATGAAGGTGTGGACGGTGCGGTGGGTCTCACCTGAAACACAGGCACACACCCATCCCTCTCCACGAATTTTTGATCCCGCTCGCTCGTGACACTCCGGTTGTTGGAGATGGACCGTAGAGTGTTTGTTGCCACTTCTGGGGGTAGGGTGAAGGCAGCGGCAGGGTCCTCACAAGCACAGCTTGGCGACTGCCCAAACCTTGGTCCGTTGGGGTGAAAGAAGGCATAGTACATTAGCATAAAAACAATGCCTGTTAAAAAGCTGCTGAACACTACACACAGTGCTGGTATGGCAAATGCATCAGAGATTGGTGGGGCCTTGTACAGATACCAGAGAGCACTCAAGGCGGTGTTTTCTAAAAGGATCACAAAATAGTAAATGAAAAGCCTACAGCGTGTCCTTCCTTCCTTGACATTGAACCAGCTGAAGATATAGATTATCCCAACAACCATGTCGAAAACTATCTCCTCCCATTTAGTGATGCAAAACTCTGTCTCGCAGTGGACGATCCAGAAGGTCATGATGCACCAGTGCAGCACAATGAAGATCCCAAAGTACAGCTGGAAAACCGAGGCAAACAGAGCAAAAGTAATAACCCTTGCTGCAATTGTGAAGAAATGCCAGCAAAACTGGATTATAACAGCCATATAACTGATGGGTTTCTTGTCATCACGGGAGTCACGGAGGGCCTTTTGGTAGGAAGCCAAAGCCCAAGCCAGGGATACAAGAGATGCTGCAGCAGTAAGACCTAGGAGGAAACAGGAGATGCAGTTAAGGCATAATTAGTATATCAGCACTTAGTTGAAACCGGTGAGATCCTTGCTGCTTTAAATGTGCTCTTCACCACTCACATGACAAAATCTCTTGCTTCTCTTTTAGCTCAGTCAGCACTGAGAAATGGACCTCTACTGCTGAGATTTCATTCCCCTTATGAGCACGCTGTCGTGTTGGATACACACGAACAAGAGCGGCTAGCAAACTACACTCTGAAAAGCTTCTCTAGCAAATTTAGGTTTGAAACGAATTCCTTAATTCACAGCTTTCAGCAAGTTGGGAATAGGTGTCTCTGTCAGCTGTGTGATTTAACAGGACCCACTGTTGTTATTGTTTTAAAGAAAGAATATGAATTTTCTGATATTGATAAGCCATTAAAGAAGCCTAATATAAAGCAACCAAGTCTTTCTAATTAAAATACTGGCATCATGTACATATAAACTAAATCAATAACAATGTAAGCATAAATCTACCTTTTTAAAATAAATTAATGTAACTCTTGTTACATCAAAGTTTAACTGCTTTACTCTTACTGAGGGAAAAGTATTGCCTATTTTGATATTTCCACCGCTTTTAAACAGAATTTTAGTAAGTAGAAAATGTCAAAACTCCATTTTCTTCCAGTTGGAAATTCAATTAATTTTAGAAATGTTGGAATTTTCTACTGAATTAAAATTCTGAGTATAGATGCTCCTAAGGTAGGGAGTTTGTTCGTATCGCCATTCTGTCTCCCATATAGCGCAGAATTGCCTATTTATAAGGCCCTGAACTATAATATTTCTGGAAAACCTGTCAAATATTTCTCACAAAAAGAATTCAATATAAAATTATTTCTTATGAGATTTTCAAACATTATTTTTGTGAAAATAATTCATATTCACTAGAAGATATGAAAACCATAAAACAAATTTTTAAAAAAACCTTTCTATGCTTATTTTGAATGTGTATTATTCTTTTTTCCTCAAGTGAGTTTGATTGTTGTTGGTAGGTAAACTTAAAAAAAAAGTTGCTTTGCAACTGAATCTAGGTTTTAAACTAATCTGTTACTTCCATACACTACCAGAAAAATGCCTTACATTCCCATTTAAGAAGTGATATAGTTCAGCATAATTATTCAAATGCTTAACGCTTACATAGCATTCTGTTAGAAATGAATGATAATTCTTCTTTACAGATGATTAATTTTTATTTACTTACGACTCGTATCAAGCTGCTTTGGATGGAAATGGGAATTCAATTGAAATGCAAAAACCTGGCCTTTTTAGTGTATTTATTATCTAAATAAAATTGCAATAAATATGTTGTATACAGAGGAAAAATGTATCAAACATTTTATACGTAAAACTGGTTTATTACCAAAGCAAATTTTATATACAGTTAATGAATGAATTCATATGTCTCAGCATCCCAGACTGAGAATTTATTCATAGACCATTTAAAGATAATGATGCTTCGGCTTACTCTATTTCTAAGCAGTTCCTTAACTTTGAACTAGTTATTGAAGTAAATCAGACTGAAATGAAGAAAACATTTCTTTTGTCTGCTGTTAACAGCTGTTTAATCATTTCAACAACCTTTGGTTCTGGATGCATAGACAGTATTTTTCTTCTCTGTTCAATAGCTTTCTTTAGAACCTAATCATCAAGAATCTTACATATTATAAATTCTATGCAAATTTTGTTAATACAGAGTGGTAAGTTTAAGCCTAAATACATGTTGCTATTCACTTTTGAAAAAAAAGTTTATTTTAAAAAAGAAAAATGTAGGTTATGGATGTAATACCTGATTCTGAAGGAAAAAAAATCTGTTTAAGCAATCCACCTGGCTTAACAAACTAAGATTTTGCTCAGTAGGTAGTACAGAGGGATTCATTGCTTTCAGGAGGGACTGTGTTTGTCAGTGTTTCTCCCTCAGTCACTGGCAGGGTGCTAATTACGTTGTGAGCTCCCATGAATCCATGAATTTAAAAAACCTTTGTTTTAAAAATAAAATAATAAACAGTCAGCAGAAATATAGAACAAGCTTAGGATTCCAGGGAGAATTTTTAATAAAACATCATTTTTCTTCCCACACAGATGCCCGGAGGCCAAAACAGCAACGTTACTTCTGGAATCCTCCTTCATGGAGGGAATAAACTATCAACAATGAAGACAGGAAGGAGACATGGTATAAATTGTTATTTTCATTTCTGACATGTATATTTGCTTTTCACGCTAGGCTGCCTTTCAGTGACCACTGCCTCTGGAGACAACACCAACAGCTGAAAACGTAAGATCTCATTTTCCTGTAAGAATGTTTTAAGTATTGAAAAAACACAGTTCATTTCCCTTATGAAATGAAAAGTTTGGAAAGGCAGATGAATAGGATAAAGGATAAGAGAATCTTTCAATACAAATGAGCCACTTTGAGCAAGAGCTCAAAAATAGCATTATCAGCACAGGAAAGAATAATGTGAGAGAGAAATCCATGTATTTTCTTTGCAAATCTAACTGTAATGACCTCACACACTCCCCCAGAGGTTTGTAGAGATAGCATCAGTTTTGCATTAGGAGGTGTAAAATCATTCAATAATGCACACAGACTGTTCCAAATAAAATGTTAAAATTCATAGGAATTTCCAATGTTCTAATGCTAATTAATTCATAGTCATTGTCTGGGACGGAAAGAAGCAAGTACAGCAGCAATGTAATTCTGTTATTTAAATAGTCATTAATACAGAAACATCCTTTGCTTTTACAGAACAAACTCAGGGATACTGGCATACAGGAGAGAAAAGGAGACAAGGGAATATACAAAAGGGAAGGACTGCCAGTTAAAGCATTATGTATCTACTCTTGTGCTATTGGCAATGGTGTTAGGGATACAGAATTGAGATAAGGCTAAATGCTCCATTGGCACCATCCATTTTTCCTTATTGATGAGACCAAGCACTAAAGAATTATTAAAAGTATAATTAATAATGAGAGCAATAATGTAAAAGTGATGCAAATGGCAGTTTGCTAATGAAGAAATGTCACTATTTAAATAATTCACTGGGAATGGTTAGAGATAAAGTGAATTATTGTAGTACTGAATGGCTAATTCATTAATTAGAACATATCGATGCATTTGCTGAGTATGTGCTCGTAGAAACCTCTTTATCCATATTTCAAAAGAAGAACTAAAAAAAATTTCTATTACTAGCAAAACAAAACTTTAAAGGCACTAGTATGGCACCAGGAAAAAAGAATAGAATGTCCTATAGACCTGAGGGAAAACAAATAATTTGTAACAACGCAGGTGGTTTAACTTCTGCAGTCAGGAAGGCTTATTTGCCATTCAGAAGTGAATAGAGACGATTGGACCATGATCTGTGGAGCCACCGTTCATGAAGAACAAGCACCAGCTTTCCCGCTTGCTCAGCTGCAGCCTCCGCACTGACTCTTCGGGCACCGCAGCAGCTTTCTGGTGTATTTGACAGCCTTGTATACAAGAGTCTTGTATTTAGGGTCTTGATCTTGGAAATCAAGATTAACTAGCCATTCTCAGTGAATATATACTCAAGAAACGATATGGTCATCTGTTACAGACTGTTGTCTGTAACAGTCCAGGAAAGCAGGAATTCTATAAAATGGCCTTGGGAAACATGAAAGCATGTTCCTGTTTCTTCCTTTTCTAAAGCTGAACCTTCAAATATTTTCTGCAGTATATGATTTGGTCTCTAAAGTTCTGTCCTGAAGAGGAAGAAACACAGGCTTTGCACAGGAAAAAGATCACTTCACATATTGCATCAGGCAAATGATACTTTTGTTTGTTTCTAAAATGGACACCCAAAATCTCTGAATAGCAACTAGTCGGGAGTGTACCCACCCACCTCCAGCCTTCGTAGCTTAGCCCATTGACAATAGTCTCAATAGTGAGACTAGCCAATAAGGCATTGTATTAGGACAACTTTCTGTCAGGAACTAGTTAGAAACTGTTTTGAGTGAAAAAAGGCAATTTAACCTCTTTTATTCTGTTAACGGTTTGCATTACTTAATTATATTATTTGTATAAAGGAATGACAACTTTGTAATTACAGATGAGATTCAGATGTCCTTAAGATAGTGCACTTCCTGTCTGAAAACAAAGAACAGAATTGCCTTGGTTGAATTATAATTTTAACTTCCTTCCCTGGAAATGATTCATTTCTCCATATATAAGAGATGTTCTTGCATTTAATAGAGCGTGGCATATCTGCACTGGTATTTTAAATATAATACATAATACACTGCAACGAGCTACAGCTCATTAAAGACAAGATAAAAAAAACACGAACATGACTTTCACAAGTGAAAGCAAACATATATGAGGGAAAAGAGAATATATACAGAAATGGATACATTCACAAATGTAATATTATTTCAGGGAAGCAAGCTGAAATAGCTACAGGAGAGCCAATGAAGTTCTCCTCAATGGTACTTGTGAGAAGTTTGACTGAAATGTTCATGAGTAATCTAAATAGAATTGCTCACAACAGATAAGGGTTTTCCGTATTACATCTCTGCTTGGCAATTCACAACTTAATTGTATCCTGCTGACACCTCTGCCTTTGCATTATGGTTCTCCCAAACACGCACAATTTATTTAACTTTGAGGAAAGCAATTCAATGTCTAAGCAGCATATATGATTTACTAGTTTGTATTTTTCTCCCACTCCCACAATATAATCTTGATTGGGGTGTAACTGAAAAAATATGGGTCTCATTCTCGCACTAATTTTATCTTACTCCTGATTTGTACTTGAGAGAGTAAAGGCATATTCAGGTCCATAAACTACTTTTTTTCTAATCACATCAGTCCATAAATCCTATACAGAATAAGTACAGAACACCTCAGGTCGGCTGAAAACCCTACAAATGAATGAACTGATCAGAGAAAGTGCTCCTTGACATTGGAGCAACCAACCTGATTTCAGAAATCAAACTGCTGCCAAGGCTTCTGTCTCTGCTTCATCCTTCCTTTTTAAACTTGTACTCATCATTTCCGGGAGTAAATTCATGTCAAAGCAGTAATACCAAACGCAGCAGGACATATGGGCATGACAACATTGCCTGGGATCTGGGATCATGAAACACTTTTTAAGAAAGCCTATTTTAACGAGCTTCCTACCCAGCTGAAGAAGTGACATTATATGTATCCAAGCTTCCAGGTACTTCTCTGAACCAAAGCCAAGGATGTCTAACATTCATAGTCCCCCTTAAGGCCTTAATGCTGTAGGAAACTGTATATCATGACTGCATCCTCCAGCTTCAGAAACTGGCTTGCTATATTTACACAGCTTTTGCCATGCTGCTCTGCAAGTATTGCCACAAGCTTGACGTTCATGTGGAGGCTTGACAATAGTTTATGGGTTTCTGCACTAATTCTTTTATTCCTATACACTAGTATGGCAATGTATGACATGGTATACACATCGTGCTTCCACATGTGGTTTCATACACAGGACGTTTTGCATGCTTCAGGGGCAGCTTTTGATCATATCAGGGGCTGTGTGTCCAGGTTCTCAATATGTGTTTCATGCTCGTGGGTCTCATTCCCTCACCAATACTGTGAGATGAAACCTAAAGATGAAGCTTACTTTTTTATGCTTTCCTATTATCTAAAGGGATAACAATATAAACTCTTGCCCTCACCTGGGTTATTTCCTTCCTTGATGACTGCAGATGTAGCCTGCTGGGGTAAGCTGTAACACTGTACTGAAGTATCCGTACTGGAATCTGTCCTTACAGCCTTAAGCGTCTGTCATCAGGTTTCATAGTCAGGGACATTTCATGTACAAGGATCCTTGCTGACACAGTGTTTGCTGGCACATTTCTTTTATCAGAAGAGGGAAGCACCGCTAACTTAATGTCTGCAGCCAGGTCCAACCCCCTAAAATATGCTGTACACTGATCTTAACATACTTTTCTGTACTCCAAGGTTTGCGGCCTTGTTGTCCAGGGTCATTCTCCATAAGCATGTTGCCAAGATAATCCTATTACTTTCCCACATCAGCAAGTTTGTCTTACATTAGCTGTCCTAAATCATAGTCAAAGGCTTTCTGTGCAATTGAAATAAGCTGCTTGAGGTCAGAAAGGGACTTTTTTTTTCTTTCTTAGGGGCCACTAGATCTGATCGTGCCCAGATAGAAAAGGCAACCTACTGAAATATTCCACTTCTGTAGTTTTGCTTAGACTGTTCATTACCCACAAACATGGGAGTGGGATGCGTCTCTAGTAGTTCATATTTCCAGTGTTTGCCACAGGCTGCATTCACAAGGGGATATTCAAGGAAATATAGATGGTTTCATCAGCTCATCTGCCAACATTCAGCTTAACTTTCTCCCACTGCCTACTGTGGTGGGGTAGTGCAGCATAAGGGATGACAGAAACCATTCCTTGTTGAAATGTAAGTCAGATTTATGCTTGACATTACTTCTCCTAAGTGTTACGTAATGCTTAGAGAACATGCTAGCATATATAGGAATAATTTCTCCCATGATTCCTTTCAGCTGCTTTCTATAATACTTCTGGTGAGACAACTTCCAGCTGTTTCTTTAATTTGGCTCTCCACAACAACTTACCTTTGCCCTGGAAGTCTAGAAACATTATATATATTAAATGTTACTTTCAACCCTACTCATTTTACCTACTCCTAAATTTTTTCCAGTGGTGGTTTGGACTCTGTGTAGAGCACCAAAGTCAACTGACAAAAGTTTGGCTTATTGTACATACCTTTAGCAGATTCTTAGGGCCTGTACCAGACACCTGCCTAATGATTTGCTTCTTGCTGCACTCAAGGTCATATCCACCTTAGCAAATCTAACTGTTAGACATACTGTTGAGATGCTTCTGCTGAGCAGCAATCCTGGTCATAGGTCTAAACAGGTCTACAGCTGAATGATGGTCATAATTTTATTTCAAGCTAACATCAAGAACAGTTTCCCTTTGCCTCTCCCTCAAATCCAAACTAAGTCTTTTACCCAAATTTTGTTGTTAGTATCTCAGGAGTTCTTTTGGAAACTATGAATAAAATCTACTACAGATAAAGAAAGTCAACTTAGCATGCAGGGACCACAAGAACCATAAAAGTTGGACCTCTCCTGTCTTTCAAGAGACAGTAATTCAGGCCTCTCTTTCTCCACAGACAGCTAATGATGAAAAGGTTTTGGGACACAACATCCAAAAGCTCTGCTACCTTTTCATCAATCTGTAAAAGTAATTGACTCTTTAAGATACTTGAACTGAAGTCATACTGCCAGAATACGCTAGCTAAGGCCAGTTACTAGCTGAGTGAGTATCCCGGTGACCTCTTCTCCTCTCTCAGAAGTACATTTTCCTAGTATTTGTTAGTTTCTTGTTCTTCTAAAGACGTGTTATATTTATAAATTACAATTCAGGAGTCCTTATTAGCCACTAATCAAGTCCAGTCCTTCACAGGCAGTGACAACCATCAGGTACTCATGTATGTCATGCAGTCTGTATGCTGCCAGTCTTGGCAAGACAGCATGAGATCATTTCTCCTGTTAGGAAGCTAAACTTTGACTTCTGTACTTTCACAGCTAGACTCCTTGCCTGTTAGGTAATTTGGTATCTTTATATTCCAGTGAAGTATGTACAGCATAAACATACCCACTGACTCCAGGCTCATTTCCATGATTTGTACATTTCTTTTTGGCAAAAAGTGCTTTTGATGTCTTGAGGTTGCTGCAAGTAGCTTGTAGTAATCAAGGGATTATCTGGAGACTGCAGCAACTCCAAGCAGAACAAAACCTCTGCCATTACCTCTTGAGGAGAAACAACATCATGGTAACATAATGCTAAGCTAAAGATAGGGCACCATCTATGGGAGAAGGCTCCATCTGCACTGCTCGTCCCAATGCACTGCACATATGGACACCTTCCATAAAGGCAACGGCAGAAGCAGAAGCACTTCTCCCTGCGGCCCAACAGGAGAAAGAGAAAAAGTTGTAGTCTACTAGACATAAAAAATCCTGTTAAAACATAAGTTTTGAGGAAACACCTTTCTGTTGATCCAAATTTCTGTGATTTTACCTTTATTTTTCTGTTGAGCTTTGATATACTTTTGCTTATGCAACTTCTGAACAAAGTTTCTCTTGGTATATTCCACTGATTCGGAGGAACCAGCCACACAGATTTTCACTCCATGTCTGCTAACAAGATGGACTGGAATTCTTTTATTTGAAACACTTTGGAAAAATATTCATCAAGTGAAAAAAAAAATGTACACTGTAAATGCCATTTAGATTATTCCAGTCTTTTATGAAAACAAAATACAGTTTTTCTTTAGGAATATGCAAATATTTTTTAAAAAAAGACATTGTATTTAGTCTACAACAGTGTACGGGAATGAATAGGGAGAAACTTAGTATTAGTACTTGTTTCTTTCACACAGTCGCTGTGGTCACCCGTCCCAAGGACTGTATGCCGTCCTTCCCAGTCCACAGGGCAGTGGCCTGCCAGACCCTGGCAGCTGGCTCGGGGCCGCTGCGGGTATGCACTGAGCCCGTACATCAAAAGACGGCAGGAAAGTAAAACTTCAGAATAGCAGCTCTCAAAGCAACAATACAAAAGCCAGAACTAAAAAAGTCCATGATTTGGAAACTCATCCATTAAAGTGAAAACATGGTGGTGCTAGAAACAGCATTGGTTTCCTAATCAATTCTGCATAAAACTGTTTTCTAATGTACTGGGTGTTGGTGCCCAGGTGCTGGCAGCAGGCAGGCGGGACACACGGGGCGGCCTCTGTGAGGAGAGGCCAGGGGCTGCCCTATGCCGGACACAGCCGGTTCCAGCCGGTTCCAGCCAGCTCCAACTGAGCCACTGCAGGCCGCAGCTGAGCCCGTCAGCCAAGATCGTGGCGCCTCTGGGAAAACATATTTAAGAAAGGGCAAAAACGCCTGATAGGCAGAGGAGGGGGCAAAAGAAGAAAGGAAGAAGAGCAGTGTAAGCACCAGGGTGAGAGAAGAAAGAGGAGGAGGAGGTGCTTCAGGCGCCGGTGGAAGAGGACCATGGTGGAACAGGTATTTCCCTGCAGCCTGTGAAGGACCACGGTGGAGCAGATATCCACCTTGCAGCCCGTGGATATTTCTTGAAGGAAACTGCAGCCTGTGGACAGCCCACACTGGAGCAGGTTTATCCTGAAGGAACTGTATCCCGTGGGAGGGACTCCATGCTGGAGCACAGGGAAAGTGTGAGGAGGAAGGAACAGGAGAGACAAAGTGTTATGGACTGACCACAACCCCCCATTCCCCATCATCCTGCGCCACTGAGGGGGAGGAGGTAGGAGGATCAGGAATGAAGGAATGAAGTTGAGGCTGGTAAAAAGTGGATGCAGGGGGGAAGGTGTTGTTTTAATTTGTCTTTGTTTCTCACTATCCACATCTATTTTAACTGGCAATAAATTAAATTAATTCTCCACAGGTCGAGTCTGTTTTGCCCGTGATGGTAATTAGTAAGGGATCTCCCTCTCTTTGCCCCAGCCCACATAGTTTGTCATCCTATTTTCTCCCCCTGTGCTGTTGAGGAGGTGGAGTAAGTGAGCAGCTGGGTGGGCGTCTGGCTGCAGACTGCAGGTCAATCCACCATATCCAATGATCTCACTGCAATATATTTTTGCATGCACAAACCATACATGTGGTCATTAAAAAGCAACATTCAGGCTTCAGGGGCCAGGCTGTATCTGCTCCTTCCAGGACTATTCAAGAAAAAGACTTCCTTGCACAGGGATACGTGGAATCATACCTCAAACTTCTGTAAACTCTCCTCTGAAATGTGTCCTGCTACTTGCTGAGACCCTACAAGGCACTGGCCAGCTCAAAGAATGGATGTCTGAGAATATCAAAGCTGCCACATAATTTCCTGAGATTTAATTAGATGATGTGGGAGCAGAATGCACCTAATACTCGGGAGGACTGGAATGTTACTACAATAACAGCTTTTCTATGTCTGTAGAGAAAAGTATAAATTCTGGAAAAAGGAAGAATATCTCAACAGTTGTTTGTTTCAATTTAACTTCGTCACAACAAATTGACTATCTTCTCTTTTTTTTTAGTGAAACATGCACAAAATTCAGTACTTCAGTGATGTGTTTCACGGGTGTAGATACACATTTAAAGTGAGATAGAATGATAACAATCAGTCAGTGTACAATATAAGGCACAGAGCTTTGCCTCATGCAGACTGAGTGAATCCCATACTTGTGTTAAAACAGGTGCATAAGAATTCAAACATTTCAAACAAGGGAGAAAACATCCTTCCAAGGAATATTTACCTTCACTTTAAAAATGTACATTTTTTTCCAGTCTGACTTTACCTTTGGTTTTCAGCCACTGATTTGGCTGAAGTTCTGTAGAGTTCAAACAACTTCAGCGTAACATTTCACAGATCTTCAGAATTTTAAAAGCAAAAGTTTCCAGGACATCAATTTTTCACTTAGAAGCCTTCAGTACCTTTGAAATAGCATAATGTCAGGACATCCTTAGAGATATGTTTTTCTCTTTCTTTCATTCTTTCTTTTTTTTGGGGGGGAGGATCTCTCCTTCCCTTCTCAATATGCAATGATACTAGAGATCAAGGTATAATCTACAAAGAAGACTTGATGGTTAGTGGTATTTCCAAGCAGTTGTTTTTAAATTAATAGAACATACATGTGTCCACTTATGTAAAGACTAAACACTGGAAAAGGAGACGTGGACTTTGAAAGTCCCATCATATATAGCCCTCAGAATGAGGGCTTAAATCATTATTCCTGATAGCTCTAAGGCTCTTAATCATCTGTGTGGCTAAATGAATATCCATAGAAATGTCAAGAGCATGGACAAAGCAACTTTAAAACAAATTTTAAATATCTGAAGACAATTTTCCTAAGCCTGAAATGAGCTGGTGAAAGATGTATGTTCTTAGTATTAACCAAGCTTTCTGATTATGTTTTCCACCAGCATCCCACAAGCAAAACAGCTTGAAATGACCACCCTGGCTGCAATATGGTGGAATGTATCAGAAATAGTATCTGGCGGATCCAAACTATCTCTTCTAAGTATTTTTTTCAAGAGATACTGAATATCATAAAATACACATAGCAGTATCACACTGGCTCTAGAAATGTCTGTTGAGGATTTGGAAGAGGAAAGGCTAAATCAGTATTTCAAATACACCAGAGATTTTTTTTTTTTTTTTCCAGATATTGCACTAGCAGTGGCCAGCATCCAACATAGAGAAGACTAGAAGCCAAGACATGTTTTGGCATGAAAAATATCCCAAATACCTTATACTAAGTCTTATTACAAATCAATAGCATGGGACCAGGTCACCGGCAATGAAACACTGACTCTATGCAGAAAGATAGCATGGGACCATTACTCCCCTTAAAACTCCTGAAGCCAGAAGTTTAGGGTCGGCTTTCAGTGGTTCATAGGCTTGTATTTGCTTTCTGAAAGGGGATAAATTTCAGCCTCATTAAGCAACTGATATTTCTCCCACTTGCACATTAAAGTCATTCTGAAGTTAGTACCTTATTTGACACAATTTATCTAAGAAATATTTTATATATATAGCATTTTTCTGTGTTTGCCTTTTAAGCTTCTCTAAGCATTTCAGCTCTGAAGAGATGCTGAGGATAATGCCTGATGCGGTGCTCAGGGACAAAAGGCAATTAGTATCACTCTGAAAAGGAAATCGATTTAGCATTTGTGCAATCCCTCTTAGCAGAGGGAAAACTGGAGCTGTTAGCTTTGTCTGGTACATGATGCTATTTAAGTTTCCTCTGGATCAAACTGAAACATTACAGTTCTCACTCTTTGTTATGTTTCTTTCACTTTGAAAAACTTCAAATACATTTTCACAATAATTCATTAAATAGACTTATTTTTCTGTTAGTAGAAAAGCAATCACTAACCTCCTCTCCCCCCTCCCAAAAGAAAATCCATATTTTCACCTACTGTGCCAATGATGTAAATTGAAGCAAAGTCTAAGTAACCGATTGGAAGAATATTCAGCGTATTCTGGGAAGTCTGGAGATTAATTCTGGTTCTACCTCATGCCCAGCTTTGGATTATTTTAGATGTCATGTTTATATCTTTGTCTTCAATATTAGTTATAAAGCCATTTGTTATCAGTAAGGAAGGTCTACAACTGTATCTCTACCTATCTCTGATATATCTAGAATATGTCCACACGATATACATAGGTAAATATTATGTATCTGTCTACACTTTATAGGTACAGTATATTTATATTTATATACTACATACAGACAGATAAACTGGCACAATTTGAAGACTCCAAGAAAAATAATGACTCAACATTTCCTCTGAAAAGCTTTTTCAATATTTATATGTGGTTTGTGCCAAAAAATTGCACCTCATTGCAAGATTAAATTAATCTAATTTCGGTTTCTGGTACTTGTCTAGAAGATTGAAAAAGCTTCCCTGGCTTCTGCTATCAAACATTTTTTTCATGTACAAGTACCCATAGAGGATGATAGAATTACTTCGACGTTTTCCCAATATTCTGGGCTGATCAGTCCCTTAAAGTCTTATATCCAAATGGTTGATCAATGGCCTCTGGGACTATTTTATTCCCCTCCTTTGAATTTCTTTCAGTATCTCCATCCTCCAGGAGGTGTGAGTCACAGAACAGGGCACAGGCTTTTAACAATGGTCTTATTGGTGGTGTTCACAGTGGTGTGTGTCGGTTGTGTATCTTCCCTCTACACCCATGGATCAAAATAAGGCTTGAAGCCACAACTTGACACTGAGGTCTCACAAAAAAGCTCTTCTCTCCATTGACTGCTGTGTCATCTTCTGAATTACTGTTTTTTAAGACAGAGACAGTCTGTGTTTCTGATTCCCAAATACACTTTTCTGTATTAAAACATAATTAGTTGGATTTGATAATTTTGACCAAATGATTCAGATCAACCTGTGATGGTAACCTGTCCTACGCACTATTAACTACCCTCACAGCTCTGTGCAAAGCCTGGGAAAACTTAACCAGTCACTGGAAACCCAGCCAGCAAATATTACATATCATCATTCATAGTACTATCAAACAAGATGAGAGCAAGGGCAAGTGTTTGGTAGGTGCTGCTAAGCATTTCCTCACTCATTCTTTCCTAATTTTCATATCCATCTAGAAGACAGCTTTTAGTTCACTTTAATGTGAGCCCTTCTCAGTCCTACTTCAAGATCTCATATGATTTTAAGTCCCATGAACTTAAAAAGAAATAAATACATTCTTTATTATAGTTGCTGTCAGCATTCTAACTTGTAAGCTTGTCAATGAAAGATAACAGGCCTGGGTGACAAGACCTAACATTCATGAAACAATTGTTTGCAGAGTTCTACTACCTAGCCTCTAATTCTTTGTTAGCTGAGTACGCAGTTAACCTTTCTACTATACTGAATTAATGTCAGGCTAATCTATACTTATTTTTTAGTTCTGTGCACCTTTTCTTTTATCATTTTAAGACTTGTTTCTTTATGCATCTGCACATCAGTCTGCTCCGTGGTAATTTTTAAGAATGATCAAGTGATGTCAACAGAATTCGACACAGAAATAGATGTCTCAAAGATACCAAGTTCTGTAAAGTTCAGGGAAAACGGCAGCTAGAGAAGGGTCCAAAGAAGTCTTCCCACTGAAAGGAAAGCAGACTTCAGGCACTTTTATTCCAAGAGCCAGGGGCCAATTAGTAAGTGAATAAATATGTTCCTTGCAGCTGGCAAATCCACATAGATAGAACTTTGAGCTAACCCCAGCAGATATTGCCTCTTACCCATCCAAACCCAGAGTCATGAGAGAGAACTGGGAACAAGGCAGGGAGTGAACAGTACAGGTGGCAATCCAGGGGATCTGAGGAAAAACTGGAGATATTTTGAGGGCAATGGTTAAGGGCAGGGTAGGAGCAGGAGACACTGTGTGAGAAGGCTATGAGGACATTATGTGTTTATTCCTACAATAGGGATAGAAAGAAGCCAGTGGTAAATAAGGCTTCATTACTTTTGCTGCTTGAAGGACCTATGAAATTATATTAATAGGCATTCTGCTTTTCTGGAATTCACCTGCTTCTCCAATATTTTGTTAAAAATTAATGTTTCAGTGTCTATAGACATCTGGAACAGGGTCCTCCAAGCTGGAGACAGTACAGTTCAGGCTGGAAATAGAACTAAAAGAGGGCCGCGTAACTGGAACTCAGAGACAGATTATGTTTTAGACATTACTGAGCATCTACCTCAAAGAGTAAAGAAATGGGTATTTGTTTTACAGCAGTGTGACTTTAAATCAGGTTCTCTGCAGACACAAAGGGGGAAGGGGCAGTCCGCTGCATACCTAATATTTATTTGATTTATTGGTTTGTTGATATGGTGTGACAGCAAATTAGCAAGGCATTTTTTCTGGCACTGAAGATGATCAAGAAGTTATCAATTCCCATCACTGGCACATTTTTACAAACAGAATAACAATAACAAAGCATTCAATCTACACTAGTAACTTAACAACACTAAACATTTCAGTATAAAAATCCAGTCTTTTCTCAACAACAGGAGCAGCAGCAACAACTGATAAAAGCTCAGAAGCAGTAGCTCTAAACCTATTCATGAATACACCACACTGACAAAATGCCTCCACTCTGGTCCACCTTAATCATCCTGATTTGGAGAGGAATCGGGATAGAGCATGTGCCCACGATTGCGGGCGGGTGGGGTGAGGAATATGCTATTTCCCTTCAACTTTGGTAGTTGTCTGGATGTGCAACAGTGAATGACTCCTCATTCAGCCTGCAGAAAAGAAGCTTATCCCTGCTACTACTACATTTAGATAACTTGTGCCTCTCAGTCAATTAAAAACATAGCTATTCCTCAGAAAAGAGGGTTCATAGAAAGCCCTCTGAGCCATGCCACAAATACACTGACAAAGAATCAAAACCAATACCATGACAAACAAATATCACATTTCAAGATTTGAAAGGTAATATGGAAATATGCTTCAAAGAGTTCACATTCCCAGTTATAGCAAAAAAAGGTGTCATGCTCTATTTGTGTAAGCTATCTTCCACAGAGAGATGAAGTAAATAGGCAAAACCTTTTTTTATAATTGCAGTTCTTATTAAAGCAAATGCAAAATAACTTTCCCCAAACACTCAGGCACTGGTGGGAAAAAAATGTTTCACATTAATCAGAAATCCATTCAGTATGCATGTAGATTGTCTCTACAAGTTTTAATGTTAGGATACCAAAATAAGCTGTATTGTGAGATATTAGTATTTAATTGGAACTCTAAGCACTTTATGGCCTGGTTCTACCCTAATGAATTTTAACATTTTTCTGTCACTATTATGGACTGTTTTGGAACAACTTATTATGGACGTTGATACTAGCTTAGGAATAAATGCAACACTCTTGCAATAACCTAATATACTTAAATTATTAATATTATTATTTTTTTTCAATCTTAACGTGATTTGGGAGGCAGGAGACCGAGAGACTTTGTTTTGTTTAGGATTAGAACAATATATGAGTACAAACTTATTTAGAGATTTTCCTTATTCTGTTTTTGAAAAGTAAGGTCTATCGAGGTGCAAGACTGTGAGTCAATTTATGCTTTCTCAGATACTCAATGCTTCCTTCTCCTCTCATAAAATAACTGCCATACGCGATAGCTTAAACATCCCATCCATTTTGGTTCTGCATCTTTTTCTTCCAGTGTTTCTGCCCCTAGAAGTCTTCAGCATCACCTGCCTCCCAAGTGTTCCCTGAGACACCTCCCTTTCCTCTTTGTCACCTCATCTGCAAGGTTTTCAAACTACTCTTTTCCCAATGCTCCTCATATTTCTTGCTTTTCCACAGGTTTCCCGGCTCCTATATGTGTTTTCTGTAGAGGTGCTCCAAACCCGCAGCCCTGCCTCCTCCCTTCCCATGCCCATCTCACCTGGTGTCTCCCCGGTCCCCATGGCCGTCCCAGCACTGGGGCAAGGTGCCCAGGCCTCTGCTTTTAGATACAACTCCTTGATGACCGGGGCATTGAGACCATAGCTGTCTGGTTCAGGAATGTGTTGTGGTCCACCATAAAACCTAGACAGCTACCATCTTGTGCTCACTTCTCTCGGCAGCAGGCTGTCCCAGCAACGCACTGCTCTGGTGTCCCGCCTGTACATAGTCACAGATAGGTTGTACCTATTTGTTGTTCTTCAGGCCTTCCCCCCAAGTCAGCTCTTCCACTTTCCTTAAACAGCCAGTTCTTTCAAAATCCTGTTAAACAACTGTGGTGTTTTGTTTTGTTTTGTTTTTAAAAGATCCTCCTACAGCAATGAATTTCATAGGAAACTAATATTCCTGTTAATTTTAAAGAAAGTGTTAGTTTTATTAACTGCTTCATATTTTAATATGAAATGTCATACTGAAGAAAAAGGTCTGCTTGTGTGACTTAACTACCAAGTAAGCAAGGGTATTCACTGCTTCTCACTTTTTCCAAAGCAGCCCTCATTATCTAGGGCATTTCAATTCACTTTCTTCTGTTTTGACTAGTGGTCCTACTTGCTGAATTATGTCATCAGAACAACCCCTGCCATGTGCCTCTATTCATTTTTATTACCTCTCTTTCTCATAATGAGGTGAGAAAAACCTGAATACAATAGTCAAGTAATCAAGGTAAAGTTCCATAGAATGCAGGAATATATTTATAATTATTTGCTGTCACATTGTATTTCTGTCTGCATTAAAATAATTTATGCTATTCACAGAGTATCTAGGTGCATAAATTCATAATTTAACATTAAAATAGATAAAATTATAGGCATGAACTCAATACACCCTATTCTCAGTACAATTGCAAGAGTTCATAAACTGTGTATCTCAAAGGCTTATAGGAAATGAGTGATGTTTGTGCAAAAGATGTCTGCCAATATTCAGTTAGTAAAACATTATTTCTGTCCCCAGTATAAGATTCCCTCTCCTTTATCTGTGCTGAAAAGGTGACAAAACTTCCCCTTATAGCTCCATTGTCTTCCTCTAAGCTCTTTAAGCTGAGCAACATATTAGCTCCCAGAATGTGCGTATTCCTGTGAATGGGACATTTTAACAATGCTTTGCAGGTCTAACACCTTTTCTCAAAATATTTTAGTATTCTCTATAGTCATTACATTATTCTTAAAATAGCTCATGAAGAATGTCAGTATGACATCCATTTTCCTGATGGATGAACCAGGGAAAGAGGAAACTGAATGATTTGCCTGAAATATCAACGTACAAAGCCTTTTCAAGAGAAGGAACCCAGGAGTTTTAAAGCACAGTCTATTACCCTGGTCACAAAGAACATGCCTCCAGTGGCACCTCAGTACCACTTTGCAGCAGACTCCTCGGCCAAACTTTCAAGCAACAAATTAGCTGTTTGCATCGGTACTGTGCTTATCAGTGGACTTGAGCACCATTGTCCATGAGCCAGCATTACAATCTGTGCCTGCACTGCAAAAGCTAGCTTATCAGCATAGAGTTGGATCTTTGGAAATTTATCTCCTAAGAGATCAGGTTACCAAAAAGATAAACAACTTGTATATTTGGGAAGCCAGTTGAGTTCCACTCAATCTACCAAAAGCAACTGGGCTTTGAAAATAGCTCAAAGCAACAAGGAGAAAATGTTTTCAAATTAGCCTTCAACAGTACTGGGCAGTGACAGGGATTTCATTCTTACAAGACATGGCTAGAACAATTACAATTCAGAACAACCACAATTAGCTATTCTCAAGAGCTATATAAGTAAAACCATCTTACCAACTTACTTACCAGCTTTCTACACCTTAGATCAATAAGTGCTTAGTTTATTGTCTTACCATGGCAGGTGAAGTTCTGTGCTTGTGCTCACCTGAGACAGTGTTTAACCACTACCTTTCGAGCATGCTGAGAATGCCTGCCACAAACACTGGCACGCCTTTGGGTGAATATGAGAGAAATTTTCTTGGAGCTTTTCCAACATTAGATGCCGTTCACAAGATTATCACAGTGGTGCTAGATTTGTTCAAGACTTCATATTTGTGCAAACAAACTTCTAATGGGTTTCATGCTAATTCACTGGCAATAACTGTTGGATGAACTAATTCTTCCTAGATTAGTTTTACAGAAGTGTAAAATTTCAATAGTTTTCCTCATCTGAAAGAGACTTGAGGACCCGGTATTTATAAGCATAAATTCTATGGATCATTAGCAGAATTTGGTTCGCTAAACCCTTATGGGCCTCTTCAAAATGTCTTCTCTGATATACTTAGTACAATTATTCAATCAAACACTGTGACTTGAATTTATTATTTCTGGCCACTGGCACATTCCAGCACAGTCACATCTGGTACTTCTGTACTTGTTGCCATAGGGTATATACTTTGCTGTTTAAATAGCAATTTAATAGCAGCACTGGCTAAATAAGGATATTGGCTTAAACCCATATTTTCTGAAATATTCAAAATGAATGGAGGCAAAGATTTACTACTTGTCTTTAAAAAATTCTTTTGCATTTTAGAACAGAAATCAAGCAGCAATTTTATTGGCATGTTTGTAAGTAGAATAGTTACAAATTTCCCTAGCTCTGTAAAAGCTAATGTACACTAGGTATCACCAACCTGAACAGAATTATTACTGCATGGTAATAATGTCCTCAAAATAGAAGTCTATAATGTGAGCACTTAAACTCACATAATGAATGCCAGGCTATCATACAATTATTACTCTGCACAGTGTATAATTACAGACACTGGAGAATATTCTGGGCTTGCAGTTTCTCTATTGTTGGATTGTTTGGTAAACTTGACTGGCAGCTTCTCTGTTAAATTTTTTTTTTTTTAACCAGCGGGGAATCAAGTCATGCAGTCATTTTGAGTGACAGCTAAAGAAAACTGACTAACAAGCGAACACCCCACACTGCATTTTAAAAATGCAAACGCCATCCAGAAAAAGGAATTGAAGTAGCCAATTTGTATAATAAATGACTTTGTACGGCATGCATGATAACAGAACTGAGGAAAAATGGCACGCCAATCCAGGTGGGCTGCAGGCAGCAGGCATCCACAGCACAGGATGCCTTTACATCCTGAAAGGCAAATACCACATACCTTGGCTAAAATTCCAATTAATTAAATAAATTGTTAATATAATTAGTTTGCTCATTTTTTGTTTCCTGGAATGAAATTAATCAAAGCACCCTTTGCACTTTTGAAGACAAATGCTTAAATAATCACACATAATTGTCATAGGAAATGTAGGTCCTCAGCCCTCAGAGCATCTGGAGAGTGGAACGAGGGAGTTTGCCAATATGTTAACCTGGTATAAATTAAAGCAGCCTGAAGGTGGTTGTCATTTGCCTTTGCTGCCGACAGTTTTAAAGGACTATCGATTCAGCTGATGAGCTTTGGAGGAGCGTAGCTACTCGCTCCTCGCGAGTAGAGAACAGCTACTTGCCTTCCAGAGCATCAGGGGATCGTTGCACACTGGAAAGCTCTCCTGTAGTCCCTGGCTGTGAATTAAGGGCTGCTCTGTGGTGGGAGTGACTGCCTGCGCTTGTGAAATAGGTCAGCCTGTCAACCAATGCAAGGCTCTTCCCTCAGTTACAAAGCATCAAAGCCCCAGAAAACCATCTAAGCTAAATGTTTGAGAGAGAAGACGGTGAGGGAGGGAGGAAAGAAAGTGGAGCAAAGGTTTAATGAGTTGTAAGCAACTAGAAAACACCTATGATTCTTTCTATGAGGAAAAATAAGGCTCTCCAGAACTGCTTTCAGTACATAGTCACATGGGAGGAAAAGGGTACTGCAAAGGAACATAAAGAGCTGTTTCTTAATACAGTTCTCTTTCTTGTGCTGACTGTACTTGCCAACATTTCACCTTAGGGGTAAAACTTTTTACTCTTGTTTGCTGAATGGTCACCCATGGTACAACAAGGTGCAAAGGAAACACATAACACAGTAGGATTTGAGTCACGTTAAATCCATCATAAGAAAGATTTTAGTTGAAATTTGTGAAAAGTCCTAGTTCCAGTTTCAGAAGTAACTTAAACTTGGATCTTTGGCAGTATTTACGTACTTAACCCCCGTGATGTCAGTGGGAATCAGACATGAAAGCACTTCAAATGAAATCTTATGGGTCAAGATCTCCACATTTAAAAATAACATTACGTTTGCTATAAGACCCCTACTACAGCTCAAAATGAACCCTTACGTTGAATCCTCAGTGCCAGTTCCAATTCAAGTTGGAAAGCTCTTTTGAACTTCAGAGTATAACATTGACCATCACCAGTCACTCTTCCACCTCTTGCAGCGTAATTAGGGATTACACAATTATGCAGACCTCAGGCTTAGGAAGTCCAGAACCACCAACCTCACAGCTCTTTCTTCTTGATATCCAAGTCTTTATACTTCCTTTGTGGAAGAGCTCTGCACTGCAAGTATGAAGCACTTGTGTAGCTCACTATGAAGGAAGTGGAAAAGGCTATCTTATATTGCTTGGTCTGATTAAGGGTGGGCTGATGGTTGCTGCTAATATCAGGGTTGATATTTTCTAGAAAAGTCTAACTGGCATATCCTAAATGTCTTATTTACGTACGATTTAGGTGCTTCTAATTTTTTCATTGTTTTTACCATAAATCTCATAACCGGGCCTTAAAATATAATTATTGTTCTAAGGCTAGCATCTAGCAACAATGTCTTAATGTAACACTAATTTCTATCCTTGCTTTATACCACTTCGCAATTAGCAATTTGCACTTCTTTAGAAGCAGATGCTGCTGTGGCTTGTGCAGAGACAAAAACAGATTCAGTGTCTCAAGCATTTCCTGCCAAAGAAGACTGACTACAGTTTTTGAACTGTGAAGACTAGTTTTGGAAATGTAACCTGAGGGCACATTGACCTGGTCCCTCGCTGAAGACATATTCACTGCCTGTCTGGGAAAATTACACCTTCCCCAAGACTTGAACTATGTTTTCAACGGTAATTTTCTTCTGCTTTTAAAAGTTCAGCCTTGCTCTGCTGTTTCCAGGGGCAGACAAAGAGGCTCTATCTAGCTAAGATACTTGTATATCCTTTTCTGCCTTTGGTCAGTCACGCACCCATGGACTTGCTTTTCCTTTTTGCTGAAGATCCTACTTAAACAACAATAGAAATAAATGAAAAATCCAAGATAAGGTAAAAGCACCATTAGAACAACCTTCCAGGAGGGAGAACACATTGTTGTTCAGAGGCCAAAATATTTCTAGAGCAAGAGTCCTCTGACAAATTGCTAATTCCTTGCAGCAGTCCATGGTTTTCACTAAACCCTGTAAAGTGAGTGTGAATGGATGTAAGGACCCTTTCCAACTACTGAAGACCCGAGCACAGTCACACAAGAATTTGCTCTACTTGCCATCAAGTGCACAAGTGCTGCACGCTAACTGGCCATAGCCATAGACAGGTAGAACTGTCTATGAAATCCAGGCCAATGCAAAGAGGGACTCGTTCACCGTGTATTCAAGGTACAGCATAGGCATCATTCTGGCATATGCTCCCAGGGTCATTTTGCCCAAAACACAGCACACTCCCCCATCTGACCAGATATATTACTGGCAAAGACACAGGGTACAGAAAAAACCAAGTAGACACGGCCAACTTTTCTTCTGAATTAACTGAATACAGAGGAACAGAAGAGGCAGTAATATATCAAACTGCTTCACTAATGTACAGCCAGTTGAAACATCAAATGGCAAACCCAGAAAACATTTAAAAATCCTACCCATGATTCTGACAGAGATGAAATTATTATTGCCCGCTTACTGTTTGTGATTAACTTCTGTGATCCAAAGGAACACTGTGCCATAAGTTTCTTTTTTAATTTTTTTTTTTTTACTCAGAAACATTTTAAAAAAATGTCAAACACACTTCAGGAATTTTCAAGGTTAATTGTCAAATCCTACATGACACCATGTCAACTTCTCTGTGGTAAATATAGGCTTTTGATCAGCAGATTGTCAACTGTATTTATGTATAAGTCAGTGTTCCTAGAAACACATCTAAAGGCTATACTTAGAGGTTGTGCCACAGTACTGCAGTGCTGCAAAAACTGGTCACATATGGAGGTAAACAGTTTTGAAAGGTTAACCCTCCTCAGCCATGATGTGCTCTGACATCCTGTGGATGCCAACTGGCTGCCCACAACACCAGAGAGGAAGAGCTGTGGGTATGTCAGGAAAGGAGACAGCTGCTTATTTGGATGAAAATTTACAACTTTAAAATGCTAGGATGGAAAATCTGCAGGGTATTGTAGGAAGGTCAATGATATGGATCTTAAGACTGGGAATAGTCTCACAACTGACTTAGTCCTGGGTGAGTTGTATGCCTGAGATCATGAATATTTATTCTAAGTAATCAATTATTTATATTAGATAGTATGTAAATATATTTATTATAAATATATTTTAAATACTGTATTAGTTAAAAAATATAAGGCATCTAGCACAGTCACCCTAGACGAGCATGCAAAAATTCTCCAAAAGATTTTCAGGGTCTAATTTCGTGCAGACTTAAAAGAAACATGTATCACACTCATCTGTCCTGAGACAATCTTCTAAGCAAATATGAGCTGAGTGTCAGTAAATCCAGTTTGTGATGCACTCCTCTTCCAGCTAGTAGAGCCTACACTCTCAAACAACCCTCTCAATTAAAGTCTCCTCAATGTTTATGGTTGAACCTTAAACACCCTTGTAAAGTATTATGTCTCCATTCTCATTTTATAAATTAAAAACTGAGACATACATGGACTCCTTCAAGAAATGTAGCTTATTTAAGCAGTTTCTTTGATACTTCAGGCACTGATGAACTATCACTTCGTCTCATTCTCTCCATGCAGCCAGGTTAGGTATTTTTAGAAATGAAATGCAATCTGACTCAAGTCTTTGCGCTTGGTATAAGCTAGGTAAAACTTAACGGATAGTGATATACAGACAGTTGGACCTTAATTTCTATGAAACTGCAACTGTCCAAACCAACAGAATGACCTTTGGGAAAAGTTGCAAGATTAATCCATTTTCCCATGTCTCAGGTCCTTCCTTTTCAACAAGGCTCTATTTTCTCTTGCCAAGAAGAACAGATAATTCCAGGGTGAAGAATATTTTACAGAAACCATCATACTTTTTTCCCTTAAACCCATCAATAAATCTTCAAATGCATGCAGTGCCCTGATATTTCAGAAAGTGTATTCCATGGAGACAAAAGGATAAGAATAAAATGAATGAAAAAAACCCACCCAGCAGTTATGATATTACTGATAATATCAGTCACATGTAGTCCAAAGTAAAAAATACATGGCTTTGTTAGTCTCCAGTGAATGAAAGAGAAAAAGCTGTAGGGCAGTGTTTATATATCCTTATTCATGATAGATAGCATGAATCATTGTAAGGATACCAGAAGCTGTCCTTAATGATACTTACTGTGCTTGAGAATATGCAATATTCTTTTTCACAGAAATGTGTTGGGATGGTCACAAAAGTACAATTCAGAGAGGCAAACAACCTGTCTATGGCATGTTAACTCTCTGCAAAACCAGATTGTTCACCTTGCTTGTTATATAGAAATGTAATAGCAATAGTATCTGATTATTAAAGACATTGATTAAAAAAAAACAACTAAGGAAAAGCCATTCACTCATGTTCAAAATCTACACACTTTTTTTCTTTGTAGGGTGTTTTTGTAAACAGTCTAAAAATATAAAAAGTCTTATCAAAAAGAAGCCTTGAAAGAAAATGTTGCCCTTAAGGGTTACTAAAAGAGAAAGTAAATTCAAAAGAAAGGTGTTCTGCCTTGTGCAGGCCAAAACAGAAGAACCAGCTAATTGCATACAGGCAGATGCAGGCTTACCAGTGAAGCTAAGTCATCTCTAGTGTCTTCTTTTCAGACCAGCCAGTATGGTGTGTGGTCCTATGTTGCAGGATATGACTGAGGTTGTGCAGCTCTGCAGCACCATTTCCCCATGTATCCATATCTCCCCACCCTTTGCCTAATCCTTCTGGCAGGCTACGCTGGCTCACCCGGCTTTACGTGAGTGTGACCGACTCCACGATGGTGTTGAGGGAGCATCCTCAAAGATAATGGTCCTGACAGGACCATTGTTATGGTTAGGATAAGTTTCAGATGGCTGATGCAATTTCTGCAGGAGTCCATACCATCCTTTAGGCAGGGGAATTAGGGTGATGGAAACCTAGGCCTTGCTGTTGAGAGGTGATGAGCATTGAGGAGTCCTGCAGGAGTGGATGTTTGCTTATTTAGTTGATAGAAGTATTAGAAACCCCATAATATTTAGGTGGCTGATTCAACAGAGACAGACACCATCTTGTGATAATTTCCCACTTTGTTAGAGTCTTTTTAAAATACCTGATTACCTGCAAAAAGTAGTGGTGATGACTCATTATTTTTTATTAATAGCAAAGCAAAAGAAAAACCTCTCTCATACATAAATACCAATGAAGAAAGATTAAGAAGATAGGAGTTGCCACACTGGCTCAGGCAAAGGTGCATGGAGCCTCGTATCTCTGGCAATGGCCCAGATCAGTCACCTAGGGAAGAGTATACAAACAGGACAGCCATAGTCTCCTCTTTTCCAAAATGTGGATTTATGTTTTAGCTACCTTTAATTCTCTTTCTCCTCCATGACCACCTCCAGCTTCTCTTTGGACTTGTGTAACATTTATCACCCAGAACATCCTCTAGCAAGGAGCTCCGCACCTTAAATGAATACATGCTCTATGAGAAGCCACATGTGTTTATTCATTCTGAACCTACCATCTGCTAACTTCCCTTCTTAGTCATCAGACCTTGTAGCAAAAGAAACCACAAACCACTGGTCACTCCTCATTGCACTCACAAGTTCATATTTCACATAAATAATTTTAGCTTTCAGTTTTCAGAAAAGGCTGAAAACATGGCCCATGTGTGTTCAATGTCTTCAATGTCTTCAATGTCACATCTACTTTTGTCCTCCAGAGAAGAGACGAGGAGCTGCCGCTAGGACAAAGAAGGGACTGCAGAGCTGAATCAGGCACCGTAGGATTGACTCATCCCTGGTGGAGGGTGGGCAAAAGCCAAAGCTAGGTTTTTCCTGCTGCATAGTGGGCAGTTCCAGTCAGATGGGCAGTTCCAGTCAGAAAGATGAGGGAGAAAATGATACAGCTTCTCAGTAAACTCCCTAAGGATGGGATCAAAACAAAATGTCTACATATACAATACTTTTTTCTATGTATTTACTAATCTTCATTTTTATATACTGTAATCAGCAGTGAAATAGTTAACAGAGTGGTCTCAGACCAATAACTGCCACTAAACACCTGACAACACATTGACACAAAGGAGATATTTCACAGTGCTCAACATAATTTATTTAGACTTTCCGCAAACACAGGCACACATCACTTACTTGATCTGGAGTTGTTTCAATTTACTTCATAACTATAGGGATTAGTAACTTTAAAAATAACTAAACTGAGATTCTGGAGAACAAAATGTCAGCCTCAAACAAGAGCAAGTTACCTTCCAACTCATCCTGTTGATTAGGGAAGATACTGGAAAAGAATCAGGTCTATTTAAGTCAGTAGACCTTCATGTATTTCTTATAGACACAAGAAATAAAATGATAAAATGGAAGCCTGCAACATACCAGTTGCTCAGTATTGCTTGGTATCTCTGTTTATGAGCCAAGGAAGTTTGAGGTGTCAGGCCTGATGATGTCATTTATAGGAAGAATCAAAGAAGTTAAGAAAACAATTAAAAAGAAACACATAGTTTGAACATGTACCTTTGCAACAGGCTTGCATGGAAGGCAAAAAGAAGCTATTAAGCATGCTTACCTGAACTTCTTTTATTACTAGATTATCTTTTCGTGCTCCCTCCAGAAAATAAGAAGAATGGAGAACTGATGTCTGCTTGTAAGAGAGGCAATTATGTTGAATTGGCTGAAGAACACGGTGAAGTCAACAGAATGTGTACAGGACCCGCCGCCCTCAAAGTCCCTAAATGCTGCTTACTTGGACAATTGTCCTAGAATCAATTTTGGCAATTAGGCAATTTTATTTTAAAGTGTTGGGCCTAGAGCTGTTACGGTATTATATTCTGAACCAGCAGTTCCAATTGGCTTTGAAAAGTACTGGTGACATGTACTTTAGCATTAGGGCCCATGCGACCAATTTTTACTTTCCTGTAGCAGTTCCATGCACGTATTTCTATGGGTTGTATTGGAAATATCCCCACTGGTTCGCAGAGGAGCTATGTATGTATATGTCATAGGGACTGTTTTCTTGGCAATGAATGCCAGCTTGTGCCTTTCTTGCATTGTTTCGCAGAACTTCATCACAAGTGACATTCTGCAATAAGAGCAATGTACACTGTAATATACACTACCAGCTGAAAATATGTACAGAGAATATATATATTCAGTATGTTGTACTGTTACAGCACATAGTAATGAACACTAAAAAAACTTTACCTCAGTAAGCCTTGTCTGTAACTTAGGAAAAAAAAAGAACCCTCAACCTGGAAAAATCTATGTTATTAATTTCCATTGTATGGACTCTGAATGGTTTGCTATTTGAATATAATACAATGCTCACCTTAGTTATGGCAGCCACTTGCTCAACATATCAATTTTATTCTTATAAAGAAATACAATTCTTCAGCAGAGGAAATGGCACGTTTCTGATCTACTTGCATGGCCTGAATGACGTACTAGATGACATAGTGGAAGTTTTATCTTTATGGTGACTGAGTGTGGCAACTGGAGCCTTTGTACTAAGACAGGTTTAGATTCTTTATCAGACAAGTCCAGACACATTTCAATATAATTTCACTGAAGGTGTCTTGTAGAAAAGTTAGTTTTGTTCTGCTTCCTTGTTTGCCAGTAGTTGATGGCTAGGCCAACTCTGATTTATGGGTCATAAATATATCTTTCAGTCAGTTGATAGGACATGCTTATATTAAAAACATATGTAGGATTCACTACTTTATTATGAAGAATTATTGCATTATTTAGGTTCATAGCACAAATAAGTTTCTGCCCCGCAGTCTGGGTATTTTAATGTAATTTAATTTCACAATCAATCTAGTCCCCCCCCGCAACAATAAATGCTCTGACAAATAAGAAATTAAATAAAATCCTAGGCACTACACCTAGCTCCCTCTATAAATACCTTATACTAAAGATGAGCTTTCTAGAGAGTTTGTAAGATAACTAATAAAGGCCTTGATGGATCATGTAGGAGACACAGTCTAGAGCTCAGAAGTTCATCATGAAGAGTATTTGGCCAAATGCACCTACTCATGTCAATGGAGTTGCAGTGCTTCAGCAATACCAGCTGCAACAGTAAGAAATGGGCTGCACTGAATTAATCAGCTTAGAAGTGATAACAGCTGTTGTTCTGGCATGTTACTTGAAGGAGAGAACATGGAAAAGTCTTGTTTCCTGAGTTATTTTGGTATCCATGCTGGCTGTGTGGTGGGCAAGAAGGTGAGAGACTGAACTCTGCAACGACAGCAAGAGGTGGCACTTAAGTGGCCACCTAAAAGCTAAAGAAATTGCATTTGGTTATAGGTAGCCAGAGCAGAAGGAGGCCAGTATATTCACCTGTGATACAAATCATGTCATCCTTGTCTGCTAATATCAGTATGATCCCTTGCTATCTCTGCCAGCTTTTCTCCATTTATCACTTTTCAGTCTGGATTGATTCATACATCCCTCCTACAGAACACCACACAGCTGGGAGTACGTCGCATCTACTCATAATCCATATTAAACAGACCTCATGACAGGAGAGCAATTACCCACAGCTACTCATTAGGTCGTGCCAGAGGACAAAAACAGAACAATGTAAGGACCTGCAATGTCTCTTTCATAATAATAGTTCACAGCTTCTCACAGATCTAGAAGAATCAGAGTTTGTAACTTGTTCCTTCTGCTGCCAGAGGAATGGGTGAACAGGTCATGCAACTTCTTTTCCACATTCAGATTCCAATCAGAGAAGCTGATGAAAACCAAGAACCAAAATTACCCTGGCAACTCCTTTCAAAAAACCTCCCTAAAAAAGTGGAGGAAGAGCAATTCAGAGAATAGTCAAGACTTTCACCATGAAGTGTCAAGAGTTTTTGTGCAAAGCTGAACAGCTTAATCTATTCCCTTTCAGGAGAAGCACTGACACTCTCCAACAACCATGCATACATGGCCTTCACAGTCTGGTAGGTGAAAGACATTCTAGAACATACATTGATATACTCAAAAGTTGACTCAGCAGCTGGTGTCTTTCCAGTACTGTTTTTAGGACAGTATAGATCTGAGATATCTAATCTACAAAATAACTAAATAAAGAAAACTCAGCTAATGACCACTTGGAGCAGTCTTCTAAGTCAGTTTGTAAAGAAAAAGAAGCGATTCTTGATGTTGTGAACTGCTGATGCATGTGATATTTCCTCTGACTATTCATCTGCAAGTCTATGAGGAAGAATAAAAGATAGTAATGAGTTGTAGGAATGTTCAAGATAAAATCGTACTGCCTACTAGTGAAGCAACAGCGATAGCAAAACTGTTCCCATTCACCACTGTAATCATTCGCCAAGAATATGACTTTGATAAACAGACAAACCTTGTAGTGCTGCTTCACGGCCAGTGAACTTGGGATTTTCTGAATTAACTAGATTACAGAAAAAAAGCATCATCTCAGAGGAAACTCTGCCTCTGGTTGCCCAAAATACAACATACAGCTTGGTAGCAGAAGCATTCTAGTGTATCATCTTCATTGTAAACATTATTCATTGGGAATACTAAATGGAAATTGGAGCTGATATTCATCCCAGGGTTTTCCCATCTAAAAGCGTCAAAGATATTTTAGTGAAAAAAAAAATACCATAGTGGCAGCTTGTATTGTTGTTCTCTGTTCTGGATTAATATAGTCTTGTAGTCCTGGGAAATTTTAACAGCCAAATGGGTCCTTAGATAAGAAGATTTAAATGCAAAGAGTAGTTAAGCATGCAATAACTTTAAGATTCCTCATGAATGGCTGTTGAATTTCTAATTCCGATGTTTCTCTTACTCACAAACCCCCAAGTGTTCTTTGGCTACCAGGTAAGCATTTAGAAGAAGTAATACAGCGTTTATATGATGTGGATGATCTCTGGTACAGTTGCTTAATTAAACAGTAAGATTTACACAGGCACAGCCCAAGGCACAAAGCTCTGTTTGATTTAGATCCTGGCTATCAGACAGCCATCAGGGTCTGGAAAAAGTATGCTTAAACTAACAGCTCCTTTTTATCAGTTGGCAGGAATAACAGTGGTAAGGTGTATACAGTGAGAGACCCTAGAGTCTGAAAACTAATTTTTGCTTTTTAGTGAGCAGAATTAGAAAGAATTCACCTAAAGATTTTCTGCTGGATTTGTGCATGGAACCTGTTCACATTTTTATGCTGGGTATAGTTTCTGAAGTACGTGTAAGCTGTGCATTTTATAATGGTAAAGTTTTATGCAATATCTATCACTGAAGCGCTATGTAGCTGGAGTCTTTTGATACTGCCATAAGGATACCCATGCTGGCCAAAACTTGAAAGATTAAACTGGGGACCTCTATAGCTAAAAAAATTGAACATACTACAGCCTGAGCTAAAAAATGCAGATTTGCTAGGTAGCACTGTAAGAAACTAGGCACAGGTGCAAGAAGACCTGCTACATATTCCCTAATGGGATGCACAACATATTATTGATCCAAGTCTTAACCAAAACCAGTTAATATATTGATATATAATTGATATATTTCTATTGCAAAGGCTTTCAGGACCTTTGGTCCTTATGTAAGAATACTTACATTTTCCAATTAAACAAGAAATATAAATATTAATAATATTACTTATGTTTGCCAGGGTAAGCTGACATCATCATTATAAAGAAATTTTATTGGAAATGATTCATTCACAGCCTACTTAGAGATTACATCTTTCTCTTACTTGCCTCTGAGGATTTTATAAGCTATGGAGGGCCAAACTAGATCAGATCTAGAAGCAGTTTAAAGGTGTTATGAAAAGTAAGATATTCTACTTAAATGCCTGAATGGTAAAGTTTTGGTCTCACTTTTATCCAAGTATTTCAATTAAGCTGAAATGTGAGTCTATAAAGAGACTTCAAAAGGGCTTTTCCTAACTTATGAAAGTTTAGCAGAAAAAAAAATTTGAAATGTAAGCATGATATTTCTCCATATATATTAAAAGGTTCTGCTCACATTATGCGGTTATAATATTATTCAGTGTAACTTCAAACAAGTGTCTTCAGGCTCTTCTAGAAAGCCCAGCTACAACTGCAATTGTTTTACGGAAGTAATTAGGGATACAGTGGACACACAGCATGATTTTGGCTCATAAACTCAATGAATACTTGATTAGCAACTATGGCATTTTCCCCTTGCCAGAAACAGAAGAGAGCACAACGTTGTCTTCCCTCGTCTTGCCCACACCCTCGTCCAGTTTTCTGCAGGCCACTGCAATACCAGGGCAATGCATTGAGTGGCTGGCGTAAGTCTTTGGGCCTTCATCCAGCACCAGAAAGCCCCTTTAATAGCAAGGCCTTATATTGAGGTCATGTCAGGTATTAAATTGGTACAAATGGGTATTACACTTGAGCTCAGTCAAAAGGTCATAAAGATCAGCCAGTTTACTGTGCTTGTGTGCGTGCACTGACTAGTTCTCCTTCCTCCTGTTCCTCTGTACTTTGCCTGCTGTGGATTAGCTATGCCATTGCACAGGAAAGCCCTTTCTTGCCTCTGGAAAGGCAACAAGAGGAGCTGTCTTGATTTTCTCACACCCTGGTGATGTAAACACAGGTAGCGCACTACCTATGCGCTGTATGGATGTGAAACAGTTCAAATGCGTCTGTTGAGAGTGGATCAGATAAGCATGTCATGAATTGACTCATCACTGCCGTTGCAGCTGTTAAGAGGGCTTATACAACCAGGTGGAATGCTTGGAATTGCTAAACAAAAGCTACATCATTCAAAGGTAGCGTTCAATCTCTCTAATGCACTTTTAAAAGGAATGTCACACTCGTTTCTAAGAGCTTCTTTGATAGTGCTGATAATACTGTAATTAACCAGGCTCTTTGCAGGCAGACTCAACAGTTTGCAGTTGCATAAGGGTCACCACAGATATTAAGAGTTTCTGATAAAAGCTTAAGTGAGGAATTCATTTATGCCAACAAGTTACCCATCTAAGGCTATGTCATTTACATTTGTTTTAGGGTAACAGTCATCTGCATATCTAAATACATTTCAAATGTTGATTTCTTGATATTTTGCACAGCCTGAGAAATTCTTATTCTATGATTACTTTTATCAGGCTACAGCATTAGAAAGGTTACTGGTGGCTTCCTGATGTCAAAAAGGTCTTGCCTTGTCTTTTCCTTGCATTTTCCTTGCCTTTTCCTCGACTTTTCCTTGCCTTTTCTGTCTTGCACTCCTCTTAAAAATGCCATCTTTAAGAATGAACAAGGAGCTTATTAATACTCCCAAATATTCAAGGGTACAAAAGCCTTTCAAAGAAAAGATAAGGATCTCCAAAAGACAGTAGCATGCTGACATTTAACATAGGATGAAAAAGAAGAGTGAACAGAAAAAGAGACACTTCAGATGTGAATTTTAAACTCAGTGAGCATGGATTTTCATTGTCGGTAAAACTAAAGCAGAGTGAGAGAGTTATCTAAGGAAAAACATCATAGCATAGCCTATACAACCATCAGTTCTGTTACTCTCCCAATTTAGAAATACATTAAGCAGCCATGAAGAAACAGAGGGAAAGACTGGTGATCATTTTAGCCTTGTAACTAAAATTTGCTTACACAGACTAGCATCATTATTACAGACTTTCTCTAAAGACACCTTTTAAATTAAGCAGCTCCAAATCTGTAACTCTGGGGATTTTGGTAGGGCTATAGAAAATCATGCTTCAGTCGCTCAGTAAATCTGGGTCTGAGGTGCTTTGTACTGGACTATATGGCCCAAAGCGCTTAGGCATCTCTCAATACACATCTCTCGAATTCTTCCAAGGTTCCCCTCACCTTTCTTTAGTATCATGACTACTTACGTAACAGAATAGTCCAGCTCTGGACCAATTTCAATTTTTCTTGCATCTCAGTAGGATTCCAGCTAATGGTATTTGAGTGAAATAAAATATAAAATTTAAGACCTTAGAGATAGTCTAGGTACTGTAGACATTGCTGACCCAGGAATTAGGGACCCTGGGTTTTAGGCTTTGTGCTGGATGAAAATGTGATATTCACTTTATTTAGCTGAAATCATCTTCACTGAATGTAAAATGGAGGTAAGAAGCAGCAGCTATGCATAGTTACTGTGGATGAAAAGCAAATATAGAAAGAGTTCATTCCTAAAATGAAGCAGGTGAAGATACTGTCGTGGATTATGAGCACGGGTGTCTAGGGGACCCATGACTTATGCCAGAGCTTTAGAGTCTTAAATAGGTAGACAAACTCCTAAAAAGCTGGAGAGGGTAGGTGCTTCAACAGCAGCAACATTGTCTTCTCTGAGAGAGAGGGACAGCATTTACTTCTCCAAGCACAGTGAAGCAGATGACTTGCCTGGATGTAGAAGCTTATAAGGACCATGGTTTAAGTAGGGTCTATTCTCCCTCTGTTTGCTCTGTACCTGAAACTGTAAATAATATTTCAATTTGAAGAAGCTGCTGGACAATCATTTCTATTAGCCGCTACCTCAGCTGGCAGACAAAAAAAAGACTGCAAAGCTCATGCTACTGCCTAAAACATTGGGGTCTGCTGTGCAGATCTAAGATGAAAAGTGGTTAGGCTAGGGAGGGCACCATCCTTTCAAAGAAGGAAATTAGGTCTGTTAGAAACTGTTTAGAAAACCTAGCTCACACTGTATTGATAACTTCACTCTCAGTCACCAAAGACTCAGCCCCTGTGATGCTGCGTGTTGCAGTGCAATCCCCCCTGCTGAGATGGGTGCCTTGCTCTCGGCTTAGGTGAGGCATGAAATGAGGTGAGGCAGGTGCTTAAGGAACAGTCCCTAACAGCCTGTATGCTGGCTGCACCAGTTGGAAATGCTGAGGGAAGAGCTGAGTTACAAAACCTCCTGGGCTTAGGAACTTTGAAGAAACTGGTATTTGCAGCCAGATGAGTCTGAGATGGGTCCCTGCAGTCAGGACAGCAAGCACCGGGAGTTTGCAGAGCGCCGAGGGCAACATGGCTAGTTTGGAGGTTTTTTCTTTTTGTTTTGGTAAACTGACCATTTGGAGCAAGATGTGTCTTGCACTGTGCCTTACAACCTAACAAATCATTTTAATCTTCAAAGTGCTGTACAAAATAAGTAATCCTTGATGAGCCTCTGTGAAGTATGTTCAGTTGCTCAGTCACCACTGAGATGAGTGCACCGTGCAGGTTTTGGTAAGGAAATTTACTGTCTCAATTTTATCTGAGGTGCAAACAAGGTAGGGAGGAGGTTAGGAAACTAGCATGAGGTCTTGCAGTCTGTAGTCTCAGAGGCTGAGACTACACTGAAAATTAGACATTTCTGAGCTATTATGCTTAACTCTCTGCACTATTTATTCCCTAGCCGATTCAGGCCACTCAAAATGGGAGTAAATTAAAAAGTGAACACAGTAAAACATTTGGATTCAGATTTTAAACATCTAAGCTCAGTGAAACTAAATCATTACCCATTAAGACTGAAATAAAGACAGACTCCTGTTCAGACCAGACCTAGGGTTAGTCTTCAAACAGCATAAAAATATATACTTTTATCTCAATTTCTGATAGCTTTACCAGTAAAAGCTTGCTTTTTGTTAATGAATAGCTTACACTGTAAATTATATATGAGTTTTGCATTGAAAACCATTTTTTCTTGTGTGAAAATGCTAGAGGAAAAAATGTAATACAAGCAATGATCTGTTTTTATCTCAGCATCTCCTCTACCCAGTCTAGACATCAGAAGCATAAAACAAGTTCCCATCCTGACCTTGTAAAGAGCTGTTGCTGAAGATTGAATATCTTCTTTTTGTTTTTTCACAATGACAGTAAAATTGGCCAAACAATTTCTAAGACATAAACATTTGGTTTCATTCATCCAGGCACATTCAAGTACACTCACTGTACTTTTATGTTTGACCTTCTCTAAGTGAACTTCCCATTTAACTAACAGCTTTCTGATTCAACAAGGCTTTTTGCATGGAGAGTGGGAGTTTCTCCTCCAGGAAAACAGGGGTGAGGTCTCCCAGTCCACCTCTCCTCTTCTCCACAGGGCTCTCAGGCTCCTACTCCATCCTGTTCATTCCCGCACATCCCTTGTGCCCGCAGCAGCACTTATGCAGCTCTGCAGTTAGTGGTTTGGCAAGATGGTCTGGTTGAAAACTAATACATTTTGTTTGTGCATAGGGTTAGTTTCAGCAGGATCTGCGTGGCCCCAAAAGTCCTACCACTAGACAATGGAAAGGTAGGAAAAGTCTGCCAAGAAGAGGGTGGGAGGACTGGCCATTTCCTCAGTAATATGACTTTAAATTGGCATAGATGCCTTGTGATACTGGCCCTAGAAATGAATTTTAGGTAACAATTGCTTTCGCTTTCCTACTTTGAGCAAATACTAAATAGAAAAATGCTTTGAAAAGAATTAATGTGTTGCTGACTCTGGATCTCAGTGTGAAGCACCTTCCGGGGCTTCAGCTATTTCATTCCAGTGATCAGAGGCCACCGTTATCTGAAAGACGTACACAGTCTGCTTTAGCAGGGTGTCCTGGTTTTGGCAGGGATAGAGTTAATTTCCTTCCTAGTAGCTGGTACAGTGTTTTGGATTTAGGATGAGAACAAAGTTGATAACGCACCGATGTTTTAGTTGTTGCTAGGTAATGCTTACACTAGCCAAGGACTTTTTAGTTTCCCATGCTCTACCGACTGAGAAGGCTGGAGGTGCACAAGAAGCTGGGAGGGGGCACAGCCAAACTGGCCAAAGGGACATTCCATACCATGTGACGTCATGCTCAGTACATAAACTGGGGAAAGCTGGCCGGGGGGGCCGCTGCTCGGGGACTGGCTGGGCATCAGTCGGCGGGTGGTGAGCAATTGTACTGTGCATCACTTGTTTTGTGTATTATTATTATCATATTATTATTATCATTTTATTTCAATTATTAAACTGTTTTTATCTCAACCCACGACTTTTTCTAACTTGTGCTCTTCCAATTCTCTCCCCCATCCCACCGGGTGTGGGGGGGAGTGAGCGAGCGGCTGCGTGGTGCTCAGTTGCCGACTGAGATTAAACCACGACACAGGGCTAAAATTTCTGGACAACTATCTTGAAAAATGCCACTTGTACAAGAAAAAATAAGATCTTTCCTTCCATAAGATGTGTTTAAAGACATTTATCAGCTATATATTCCTTAGCAGGGGCTTTATAGCAATTAAGAGGGCCCAGATTCAGCTGAATGCCTAGATGAAAGCTTAACTTCCAACAACCAAAGACACCCAAATTTAGGAAAGTACTTAAGGTTTAGGTGAATTTTATTTACAATGAGCTTTGATAAAAGCATTCAAATGCTTAAAGCCAAGTACCTGTTTAAGGATTTTGCTGAACTAGAGTCTAAAGGAGAAATATAGGTTTGAAGGATCAATATAGTCATCTACAAAGAACTGACCAATAACACATGGAGTGCTAGGGATGAATTTTTTGTTTTTTCCTTAGTTCGTTTATATTTTCCAAACCTGTGTTTTTAATGGCTGAAGGTCTGGTCCCACATACTTTCTCCTCAGTAGCAACACTGGCTTAAAAAGTTCTTATCTTCTTTCTCTCCCCTCTCCCCCATATGCCTTAAACTTCACCTCATCTTCAGAAACATCTATATTATTAAGGAAGCCTTTGAGAAAAACAGGAGTTTAAAAACTTTGATCACTTAAGTTATCCAGTTTAGAAGGTAATTCCATAAGCAGCTGCACCAGCACAAGTGCAAGTGGTCAGCTTCAGGAGGGGACAGGAATAAATAGGTTGCTTTGAAACTTATCTTCTTGTTACATGCTGAATTTCAATGACCAGTTTAACAGCCCAGAAGTTGTCAGCATCATTTTAATAGACATAAAATGTTGTGGGTGCCTTTCTACTGCTTAGCTGTGCAAATGATTAGTTTACATGCAAATTAAAGGCTGACTGTGGATTCCTTTAAAAATGATGCCTTAAGCATTGTTCTTTGCTGAAAAGTTACTGGAAGAACAATATTGCGAGAAAAGTATGGGGTAGGGTTTGTTTCTTTCAAATCCAATCTACTTACTGTACAACTTAAAGGTGTGCTGCTTTTGCTGCAAGTAATGCAAATTCAGGATACTCTTAAAAGCGACGCTAGTGTCTTACTTCAGCAACTGAGAGAACTGTGCACCTGAAATTGAGGGCTAAATCCTGGTTCATAGAAAGGTCTCTTGGTGCTCTTTTGACTAAGTAAGGAGCTAAAACTTCCCTAGGACTGACACACTGCTGACTGGTAGAGAACTATGACCATCATACTCCAAAATGCATTGAGTTTCACGGGCAAAACTAGATGTTTCTCCCAGCTGATCTGAGGGAAGAATAGGAACAAGTAACCTTTCCTTCCCCAGCAGTGCTAGCCGTTGTTTAGAGGTGCTTGAAGACTGGGACAAAAGTCACCAACTACTTCGATGATGCACAAGCTGAAACAGCAGCACGCTTTGCAGGTTTGTTAGAGGCTCAAGGACCATTTGGGTAAAGGCTGGTATGGTGCTTAGGTATTGTGTTCAACTTCACACAGCTTAAACTGGTTGGTCACAAATGACAGCTGCATGAAACTGCAATAAAGGAAAACAAGAGTAATGGTTTACAGTTAGACTGTGTCACCCTGGCTCCTCTGGAAGAATTTTTTGCAGAAGTAAATGGACTATCTATGGAGTACAGTGAAGGAAGTTCACAATGTAACTTAGAGCATCAAATCTTGTAAAAATTGACATAAGAAGTGGAAAATGTTAGTTGTTTCTAAGCATACCCAGAAAACCTAATACAGTTAAAAAATCAGAATATGTATGCTTGGTTACTTTACATTCCAAAATAACCATGTGAGCTTGAATTGACAAAAAACTGGGGGGAGAAAAGAAGCAATTCTAGCTGCATGATGACCAAAAAGTATTAAGTTAGCTGTGGTTTTTGTAGGGGTTGCTATTTTCTTGCTTTAGAGGAAGGATTGAGATCAGCTGTGAGTTGTGTCATTATCTACAATTCTTTTAACAGCAGCATGGAGAAAAGCTGCCAAAGCATTTAAAATTAATTCAATCAGGCTAAGAGGAGTATGTCAAACTGACTTCTTTGCCTGCAAATTACAAAATTATCTGTAGTTAAAATTAGTTTCTAACCATCTTGGAGAGGGAGGAGATGAGCTCCTAAAACTACTGTATGCTGTGATGAGGCTGTGATGTAGGCTGAGCCCATCAGCAGTACTCGCAAAGTCCGTTGCTGTGGGTAGAGCTGCTGAGGTGCATATGTGGTGCGCATGTGATAACCACGGCAAGACAAAGGAGACTATAATAGTAACTGTAAACTATGAATAGCAGGTTACTATCATGAAAAAAAGAAAATCATCTAGACACTGAATTATGTTCTCTTTTTCTCTTAAGAAATCAGCATAACATAGCCTACTTAACTCCTGCATATAGTACAATTAATTTTTTGACTTATTACTACTAGCTAGAAATGTCAATAAAATTTCCCTTAGCAAATTTGGTTTCAGTCACATCTATCTTCTGATTACTGTCCTTCAGCACAGAGACCATTACAGTCAATTACATTGTTATCTGACTCAAACATGTGGACAGCTCAGTCAGTGACTTTAATTACTTTCTCATCAAAGCCATGTTGGACAGTCTCTGAAATTTCTTCTTTGCCTCCTAGGACATTGTAAAGGACAAATGATTTTTGCATCCCATTCATCAAACATGACAGGAAATCTTTTAGTTTAGTCATCTCAAGTCAAGTTCTACAAAAAACTGTATGTATGCCTGGATTGGCAATGGGCTCGTATCCCTTGAAATCTGACAGGCATTGTATACCCTTAGCTTCATAATTATTTTCAGAAACAATAGGCAAAAATGCACATCTTCACTCACTGAGTCTGAAATCAATATATTAACAGAATGCTTTTGTTAAATTAGTCACAATACAAAAATGTTTTCAAGTTGTCTCCACTGGAATAGAGATTCACAAGATCCTGTGCTTACATGCTAAGTAACTGTGCTCTCCGTTAGCCTTGCCAGAACTACTGGATGGGGCACATATATTTTTTCAGACTGAGTAGGACTTTTGGTCCTAGCTGTAACTGCCAAGGCACCAATCTGCAGGGTTAATTTCTAGTTTGCTCTAGAAATTTGAAGCATCACACCAATAAAAAAAGCTCAAACTGTTTGTAGATTACTTTGAATGTGCAATGAACTTAATAATACTTAAGTACTTATTGTTACTGAAGTCCATGAACACGTGGATAATGAGATAAACAGGATGTAACTACCGGATGTTCATATCATAAACAGAGGGATGTTGCATTATTATGGTAGAAAGCAGGGCAGATACCTATAGCAGATGCATCCCATTAAATGCATCTCAGATATACTCAAAAGAATTGCCCCATGGGGCCATAATTAAAACTTTTTTATCAAGAACACTTATTTCCACAGAAGAAGGTATACTGCAAATGTCACTGATTTCTTTTTGATAGCTACAGCTGCCAGTCCATGCATCTAAGGGGGGCATCTGAGCCAATGTTTGAATAAAAATAATCATGGCCTCAGACAGAATAAAATTCTATGAAATTATACTCTAAATACTGTTGCCTTTAGAACAGACAAAACTGCAGCTGTTCATTTCGCAAAGAACAGATTTAGACACATGCAATCAGGGTGAGAACTGCTTAGGGATGTGATAGCTCTCTGATTGCAGAAGGGACAATTACTCTTATAGGGTTTCTAGAATCAATGAATCACTGAGGTTGGAGGGACCTGGGTCACCTAGTCAGACTCCTGCTCAAAGCAGGATCAACACCAAATAGAAGGCAGGCTGTTCAGGGCTTTTGAAAATGTCCAAGGAGGAAGGGTTCACAACGTCTCTGGACAACCTGTTCCATGATTAATTCTCTTCTTGCTGAATTTTTTTCCCCTCTTATATACAGTCAGAACATCTCCTGTTTCAATTTATGAATGCTGGTTCTCATACTCCTGTTGGGCAACACAGAAAAGAACCTGCCAAGAGTAGTGAGCAGTATTTCCTACACATTTTCCCTAAGTATCTCTCCTACTGGCCACTATCAGAAATAAATTATTGGTCTAGCAGAACCTTTAGTTTCGTCAAGTGCAGTGCCTCATATTCCTATGACAGAACCTCCACTACTTTTCTATATAGACCACTGAATAGTAATTACTAGTTTCTTTTTTTAAACACTTCTTCTGCTCAGCAATGTCTGATGTATAGAAACATGCAACAAAAAAGGGTCTGATCTACAAAGAGAGAGACTACAAAAGTTATTTAAGGTATTAAATGCCTTACATGTTGTAATTTAGAAAGCTGAATTTCATTTTCTTGATAAAACAACACATGGGAAACATCATTTTACAACAGAACCTAGTGAATTGCAGAGCAGGGATCCGAAGTAGAGAACAGCATTGAGAAGGAGCATTAAAAAAGAGTGTAGGTGCCAAACGTGCATTTGTTAGCAAATGTGTCACTATTACTCTGAACTGGAAAGTATCGTCTCCCACTGCTCTAGCACTTTCGCGCCTTTGCTCTTATATAAATGTGCAAGAAGAAGAAACTGCAAGCTTTACGATGGAGGTGGGGATGCATGATTACAACCACCCCCACTCTGGGAGGCACCCAGGCATTGCTCACAGAAACAACAGGTTCAGACCTGTAGGAGTGCAGCTTGGAGGTGATGTCAAAGCTGTTGAAACTAGTGACTTGACTGGTTTGTTAACAGATGAGCTGGAAGCATGTGTACCATAAAGGGTTTGGGTAATGCAAGAGAGTGCTATCACATAACAAGAAGACTGGTTCAATGGGACTTACTCAAACAGAATTGTTATCAGAGATTAAAGTGGGCTGGTGTTGAGTTTATGATTTGAGCACACTCTTGATTTCTTCACACAGAGTTCACATAGACTAGCAGAGGGAACTCAAACGTACCATTTAAATATGTCAAATTCATTTTGGAGTTTATGTTGCATATAGAGGCACATGGGGCACTGGGATTTCTCTACTACGGCTTAAAGAGAAAGTGCTGCACTGCCTTATGTCCACTATCCTTTTGTAACCTCTGCCTTCATCTCCTTTATTCTTAGGATTTTTAGCCTGTGCTGTAAAACCTGCTACTTCTTTAAAGAAAACAATTTACTTTAGGATAAGTTTGTAGGGAGAAACAACATCTTTTATTATAACAACTTCACTTATATCCTTAGAGCATCATGGTTTCATTATTATGCAATTTACTTAGAAAAGAGAAAAGTGGATTGCATGCCATTCTTGGACCTGGGATCCTCATCGGCTCTGTCAACCCATACACTAACAGTCTTCACTTGGCACTTTCAAAAGAAAGAGATTTGAAGTAAATGTTATGCAAAAAAAGTCGCTGGAACATTTACTCAAATTAAAAGAATGCCCAAATGCACTCCTAAGTCATTGTTTCTTATAAACACAAAGTAAGTTGTAAATACACTTTAGAAGCATAAAGTAAGCATGGCAGATCTTTTGTTCTTTTTTACTCTAATTCCTTAACTTTTAAATTTTCATTTGGTTTGCAAAACAAATAGTGGTGGGTTTTTTTGTTCATTTTGGCTTTTATTGAGGTAGTGCATGGAAGAACGTATGTTTTTGCAGTTACAAAAAAGTGTAATCATTAAGGCACTGGAAGTAGAATATTGGAAATTTGCACAGATTTCACAGTTGTGCTGTGGGCTTCCTTTTTTACTCTGGACAACTATTTTAAAAGCCCTAATACCCTTTTCCTCTAAACTTTGTCTGTTTACATACTGTTTTCACTTGAGAAGAGACTGTAACCTACCAAATGAAGGCAGAGTACAACATGGACCAAGAGAGTAAGAAAACGCAAATCCTACTGTTTACTGTAACTGCATGCACTAAACAGGCAAGGGACAAATTATTTGCTGCAAATATGTCATTTTCCCCTTGAATATGCAATTATTTTGTCTAGGAAGCTGCAGAAAACTTTTACAAGGTCACAGACAAGCAAGCTTCATATGTATTTGTGTGTGCTTTAAGGGATTTCAAGTTTTAACATTTAGTGTATTCAGCAGTGGTGCCGCTTAAACTGGTTTAAGCAGTCACCACCCTCCTGCCCTGAACTGGTTCCCACCTCCACACCTCCCTCACTGTTGTCATGGCACATGTGAAAGCATGGCTCTGCAGCTAACTGGATCACAGATGTCATGCAGCCAAAACTAAAACTATTTCTGTCCAGGTTATTGTTCAGCAGAATCAGTTCTGCACAAACACAGAGAGAGGTTTTTTACACAAAATTGTGGAGTGACTGCTCTTGGAGCACATTCCTGGGCACACGGGGAAGAAAGTGATTAGGAACAGTCAGCATAGATTGACCAAGGGTAAATCATACCTGACTGACTTGATTGCCTCCTATGCTAAAATGGTGAGGACACTGGGCAAAAGAGACCAATGGATGTCATTTACTTTGACTCTAGCAAGGCTTTCAGCTCTGTCTGCAACAGTGTTCTTGTATTCAAGTTGGGATCTTATAGTCTGGAGGGGTGCAAAACTGGGTGGGTAAAGAAATTGGTTGGATGGTTGGGCTCAGAGGGTGGTGATTAACAGGTTGTACTCTACCGGAAGGCTGGTGAGAAGCAGAGCACCACAGAGGTCTGTCCTGGGACCTTTATCTCTTTATCAATAACCTGGAGGTTGCGACATTGCACACTCATCAGATGTGCAGATGACACCAACCTGGGGGGGATCAATCAATATGCTCAAAGACAGGGCTGCCATCCAGAGGGACCTGGACAGGCTGGAGGAATGGGCTAACAGGAAACTTATGAAATTCAGTAAGAACAGCATAGTCCTGCCCCTGGAAAGGAAGAATGGCTGGCAGCAATGCAGGCTGGGGATGGACTGGTGGGGGAGCAGCTCTAATGAAGAGGCCCTGGGGGCCATGGCAGACAGCAAGTGGCACATGAGCCCCATGTGCCCTGGTGGAATGGCATCCGGAGTGGTACCGTTAGCAGCACAGCCTGTAGATTGAGGGAACTGATGATCCCATTTTATGCAGCACTCATTAGGCCACATGGACATACTGCATCCAGTTTTGGGCCCCCAATACAAGAAATGCATTGATCAGCTGGAGTGAGTTCAGCAGAAGGTCACTGAGATGGTCAGGGGCTGGAGCACTTGCCCTGTGAGGAGATGCTGCAGGACCAGGGCTTCTTCAGCTTGGAGAACCTACGAGGAGGTCATCAATAAGATGGAGCTAGGCTCTTCACAGACATGCAAGGTGGGAGGATGAGGCAATGGGCTTCAGTTGAAACAAGGGAGGTTCATACTGAACGCAGCAGAAAACCTTTTTCCCCATGAGGACAGTGAGGCAGTGGCACAGGCTGCCCAGAGTGGTTGTACAGTCCCCATCTTTAGAAATTTTCAAGACCTGACTGGATAAAGCCCTGAGCAGCCTGGTGTGACCACGCTGCTGCTCCTGCCTCGAGCAGAGGTCCCTTCCAACTCCAGTGACTCTGTGATTCACGCTAGAGTCAGGAAATGCTTGAACTGGCTCTGCTATGGACCAAACATATATGAAAGTGTGCTATTTATCCCCAGGATCGAGCAGTTGGGACATATTATGTCAGCAAATGAAACACAATGCTTTCAGCCCTTAAAAACCCATGAAAAAGGAATACTGTGGTATCACATTCTGTACATTAACAACTACTGGATAAACAACACAAAGAACTTCACTACCAGAGTTGGTGTTTATCCCTCTGTCTCTATATAGTCTATATTTTTGTGTATTTATGTCTGTGAGTATGCAAAGATATAACTTCTTGAGAGGTTTACCCCAAGCAAAAATTACTGTGTACAGAGTGTTTGTTACGGTATTGCATACATTTCTTAGCAGTCTCAACAGTGCAGAGAGTTACATCTTTAAGCAGCTCTTAGGGGGACAGAACTGGTTATAAGGGTGTGGAGAGGTTCAGATTATGCAGCACTGATTATCAGAAATCAGTCAATGAAGCTGATCTCTACAGACACACTGGTGCTGAGTGATTGCAGTACAACACATGCATGAGATTATCTTGGATATATTAGGAAATAATTGGCCTCTTGTGCTTGTGTGCATTGTGCTTCAAGAGATGGATAAAAGGCTGGATTTCATCCAGGAGAAAAATAAATACCAATACTTCGCAATTCTAAGGGACCTTCCTATAACGCTTGAGACGTGGACTACAGATGTTCCTTTCACAGTATTTTGTAAGGCAGGCATGCGTGTTCCTCACCTTTTCAGGTGAAGAAACAGCTGCACTGAGATTGAATGGCTTGCCCAGGATCACGTGTTAAATCTGTGATGGAATCACAAAGAAAACCCACATATTAAGGGCAGCATGTCCTGTGCCTTTCTAAGCTTATCTTTCATCATCTTTTACTGCTAAATTAGAAGGTTACTGGGTCAGAGAAGCTGTTTTCTTATCTGCCTGTGAACCACTAGTTACAATCTACCTTAGTACCAGTGGTATTCCTTAACATGGTATCTGTGTACAAATGTGGATATCAGCATTCACCCTTGTAGGCAGTATTTGCCATTGGAATGGAGCCACTGTGAAAGACGCTGATATCCACCTGACTCTCTTCTCCTCTCATAGTTTAGCCTTGTATGAGAAGAAAAAGAAAAAGAGAATTTGGGAAAGGGAGAGCAAGAGAGAAAGCAGGGAAAGAAATGAAACACCATGGAGAATGCAGAAGGACAATAAAGAACAATGGAGATGGAAAGGAATATGGAAAGAGAAAAAATATAAAGGTTGAAAGAGGAAGGAGTATAGGAAGGGAGAGGAGAGACATAGAAAGCAGAAGTAAAAGATAGGAAGAAGGAAGACAAGAAGGAAAGCAGAAAAATTAAATAAAAAAGAAAGCATAGCAAGAGGAGAGATGAGGGGAGAGGGAGAGATCACACAGGAGTACTAGAACCTGTTATCTGAATACGTGTTTTAACTAAATAAATTTAACAGAACTAAATAAACTACCTTTGTTTTAATGTCTAATTCCATGGATTATCATGGAATATAAATGCAAAATGGCTTTAAAGTTATGCCCATAATTTCCAAGTTCTATTAGAAAAAATAAAATATGAAAAGCAAAGATTAATATTAAAAGTCAGGCCAGGCCCTACACAGTCCAGCCTGATCTGTATGGTATACTTTCCGGAGACAAACTTGTGTTTGATATAACAAAATGTGGAAAGTTTATCGTATGGTTCACTGCATCTCCTAAAGCAAATCCATTAAAAAATGCACTCAAAATACTGTCTTGCACAATAGGATGGAAAGTGCATCATGGAGCAGCTTTATAATACTTTTTTGCTAGGCTCTTGCAAAATGCCTTTGAACTTCCTTCCAGAACCTTTTACCTTGTGCACCACCATAGGAACAGCTATTGCTATTTTTATTTAATTAATTTAAACTGTCATAACTTCTTTTTAAGATGCCATAACTCGTTGGGAGTTTAAAACATTTATAACTTGATTTTTTCAACATAACAGAGCAATTGGAACATTAATAACAATAAAGAAAGAAATCTGAGATTTACTTTTCTTCATTCTCTCTAAGCCTAAGCAAATGGATTTAGAGAATGTATTTTCAAGTGAAACATGACATCATGCCTAGATACTTCTGTATCCAGCTGGAAGTAAAGTATTTTCATTAAAAGAAGATTCAAATCTACTTGGCAGAAATTTTTTAAATAGACATATTGAGAGGAACAGATACCATTACATTGTGGTATTAAAAAATACCAGCTCAAAATCTGGCAAATTGCAGAGATTAGTCAATCAATAAAAAAATATGAAAGCTTAATTTAATGGAGAAAGATAACTCCATGTAATTATCTCTTTCTTAGTTTTCCTTTCTGCTGCAGATGTACTTTGCTCATTCTCTTTCTGTCAGTTTTGGAGCCAGTTCAGCTTGCCTTCCCATGAAAGTGTCTTACATCCTTTTAATAAAGTAACAGGGGTGAAATATCACATCTTTATCCATGTTCAGACAGTGGGTGGGCACTACGTGCCTTTGCCTTAGGTTTAGTATTTCATACATACATACTCCATCCCTAACTTTTCCCATTTAGAAGTATCGACTACTTTCATACTTCTGGGTGAAGTATTGCCTTTCTTCTTGCAAGGGCGAGGACACTGACATTGATTCTCATCAAACTTTAATTTAAAGAGGACAATATAATGGAAACATTATGTGCACAGTTGTCTGCTCTCAGCTCCACAATTCATCATAATCACAGAACGTTTAATATCTGTTTTCAACTGAGAATGCCCCTTCTGGGCAAATGACAAGGGTATTTTTTTTGAGGTTTGCCCTATAGGACACAGTAGACAAGGAAACCGAGATTAAACAAAAATGGAGTTAAGGAAAAATCCTAAGTACATCAGCCTCCTAGAAACTTTGCTGTCACTACTTTTCAAAGGTGACCCAACATACGCCTGCAATGCGGGTCAGATGTTACCAAAAGACAGGAATTTCATCCAGCTGATCCTCGTGCCTGCTGTGTGAGGGGAAGGTGTGGGACAGGGAATATTTGTCATTCCTGGAGAGCAAAAAATAATAACCAAAGTCATAGAAACCCTGGGAAATCCAGTAGCGAGGCATTGCTCTGAGGCTGACATCCAGCTTGATGCAGTACACTCCTCCTCAGCTTAAACTACATAGAGGAGAAAGGAGAGAAACTACCGTACGTGACCGGGCACAAATGCTTCTGTGCTCCATGCTGACCTCACCTAGCTCCTACAAAGGCCAGGAGCATCCCAAACTGTTTCTGTGCGCCCAGTCTTCAGCTGAGAGCTATTTTCTGTGTTTAGAGGGGTGGGCACATCTGAAAGGTGAATTATTCCTTTACTCCATGTCTTGACGCCCGATTTCCCAGTCTGCAGGAATAGATCTGATTTGGATTGGGGCCATTCAGTAAGAATAAATGTAAAATATGGTATTAGGTATCATGATTCGTAGTCCCTCAAAACAAAGCAGTATAATTTTAAGTTTTAACCACACCACTAAAACATCCCAGTCAGGTTTACACCAGCTCCTTCCAGCCTGGTCAACAGCGGGGGCCTGTCCGAGAGGCGGCGGGGGCTCCAGCAGATGCCCTGTGCCGAGATCCCTCCCAGCACCCACTCGCAGCCAGGTGAGAGCCACTGATGACAAACCCACAGCACTGTCACAAGGGTGACTGAAGCAAGGTCAAACTCGTTATCAGTGATGGTGGTGTTACGACAGTTGTTAGGAAATGCTTGTGGCACTCAGGTGATAGCTGTCTTGTGAGGGATCCATGGCAGGGCACGATGAAGATGATTAAAAACCTGTTGCAGTTATTTCTCAGATTGGTGCTAGGACCCTTTTCTCTTTGGTTAACCCTCTTCTACCCTCACCCAGGCATCAGCAAAACTGATTTTTAATCTGTTCATAGTTTCAAAGGGACCTATATGTTGATATCAGGAAAAAGAGGGAGGATACTTTCTAGATATTATCTCTGAGGGTTCAAGAAGGAGAATGGTAGGAGGAGTAAAGAAGAGAAAATAGTTTCAGAGATCAGTGCACGAACATTTCAAGGCTTGAAATAAATTTGACAAAAGTATGCTGCCTGTTTTGAAAACCAAATTAGAATTCTCAAAAGCAGACTCTGGCCTCCACTTCCTTTAAATACTAAAAATACACCCATTGAGGCCAGTTTAGCTTAAGACAAATAGAAAACAAATGAACAAATCACTGTTCCTTGGGGCCTGATTTGGTTAGTCTTAGTCTGATTTTTTCAGAAGTTACCACACCATGCATATTAGTTTGAAGTCAGAAAGTTTTTAAGCATTATTTCATAGCTAGAGTACACAGAACTAAAGAAATGCAGTTTAAAAATTACATACATCCGCAGCCTGCACCATTTTCACATTATAAAGGTGGGAAAAAAGTGGATGACATTTTGATTACAACTGTGTATGTCAGCAGGAAACTGAGGGTGCATGTCTGGTGAATCACAAGATTGGATAAAAATAGATTTATTTAGTCACTAGTATAATTAAGCACGTGCATATATGTATGTATATAAACTATTTATAGATTGAAAAATTTCAGTAGATATATACACACAGTTTTGCATGCATGCACTCAAACACAACATACCTGATGCTCACAGAACAAAATGGTCACAGTAATTAATAGCCCTAGTGTAAAACTCACTTACTGTTGCCTGGCTGATGATACCACTGAAACCCCCCTTATCAAGTGTTTCTGGTTTCAGGTGAGAGGCAGAAGCCTGCCGACCTGGCTGGTAGGCAAGGGTCCAAGGTCACACACAGGCAGGCTCTTTCCCTGTGAGAATGACTTGACTCCAGCTCTGCTGTCCCCCCACCATGTGCCCCATCAATCCCACCACCAAGGAAGCAGGTGAGGAGGATTTTTCCCGGCTCCCTTTCCTTCTCCTGGGCTCAGACTCCCTCTCCTGGCCTCTGGCACCACTGCACCCTTGTCCCCCTCCCCCTGTTTGATCCTGTCCCAGTGATTAAATGTCGCTTCAGTGTCACTGTTCCCCACAGAACCTTGGGGTCAGCTTCTCGGGGCTCCATCACAGCACCTGCTTGTGTCAGTATGGCCCTGCCTGTCGCCGTTTTCCCATATTTTCCCTCTAGCACACAGCTATCCAACACAGGTGTCACCAGAGCAAGGTGACAGTTCACAGCATGGGGGTCTGAAGGGATGTCACATCCCAGACTTCCCTCTTGTGAGGTGCTTCTCTGAGTATCAGGGTGATGAGACGAGCTGCCACCTTACCTATAGGCACCTATAGGCACTTGCTGGCAAATGCCCCTGATTAGCAGTGTGGCCAGCTCCTCTGGTTTTATCACGATATGTATTTTAGTCTGCCCACTCTTAGTGTCAAACAATATTTCTATTTCAGGCTTGCAAAGCTTCCCATTTTCAGAATAGTCCCCACTCAGAGGAGGTAAGATGCGGGCACTGCTGACTGCGCATGCTGCTGCCCTAGTAAAATGAGCATCAGTTCCCAGCGTTTCCAGGGAGACAGAAGGGCCTTAGAGAAGATTTATTTGGGGGTTACACAAATAACTGTAGAGAAGATGGGACTGGATGATGTAAAGGAGCAAGAAAATGGACAGCAAGAATGGTGGTGGATATAAGGCAATAAGAAGTAGAAGAAAAAAAACCTTGACATGCTGCAGGAAAATATCTAGACTGGTGAATAAAATGGGCCAGGAGCTGTTGTCTGGCCCTGAGGGCAACTTCACTTGCATCCCTGCGGTTATAATCTTCTTTCTGCTCCATCTCCACAAAAGCCCAAACCCAGACAAGCAGGGCAGAGTCATCCAAACTGCCCTCTGGACGCAGACCCTGGGTCTGTGCTGATTCCCCGAGTAGCCTAGTCATTGCCTGGGGGATTACTGGCGGCCTGGGGGGGCACTGTCCACCACACCCTGGTCCTGTTTCATGTACTTGGGTACATATAGATATACACATGGAGAATGTGACAACGGACAAAAGAAGAGGGAAATACAGGCCACAAACAGATGTGAAGGACCACAGAAGTCAGGACTAGTGGAGAAGCAGGAAAAAGCATTATTTGGACAGCTTTCTGTGCAGGCTAATTGCTGTAGGATGCAGTAAGGGAGCAAGACAGATCCCCACCATAGCAAAGGAAAACAAAGCAGCCTCAAAGCAATGGGCAGGGAAGCCACTTACATGCGTAGGGGTTGACTTATTGTTGAAGTTTGAACCTGAGATGACCATAGACAAATTTGAAGTTGTCAGCTTCACTCTAAAAGTGAAATTATAACAAGATAAGCAAAATCAGTGCCATTAAAAAACCCTCATGATTTGTAAGCCAATCTCATGATTTTTTTGGAAGTAGCACACTCCTCCTTAACACCTCACTTTGGCACTGGTGAAAGCAGCAAGAAGGATCAAATTGCTCATCTCAGTAGCCTGCTACTATCAGTGAGCAGTGTGTGTGACTGTGGCATGGTCCAAAACCATCATTCATCGATGAGTGACATAGTTATCAGAATTTACATGCTACAAAGCATTTAAAGTTAATGAAAAATTTCTTTCTGCCTTCTGTGCACGTCTGTGCTCCTGCCTACCTCTACTGGTCTTCCTCTTTTCACTGAGGTTATGGACGAGATCAGAAGTGAAGGCTACCTAACTTTTCCATCCTAGATTACAAGTGCAGCATCTCAGTGTCAATTAGAGGCGCAGGTGGAAGAGGCGGTAACAATCCTTTCCATTCTCAGAGCAGTAAAAGGGGGAGTACTGGATCTGGCTGGGATGGCATTAACTTTCTTCATATCAGCCCATATGGTGCTGTGTTTCAGGTTTGTGGCTAAAACAGTGTTGATAACACACTGATGTTTTGGCTATTGCTGAGCAGTACTTGCACAGCACCAAGGCTTTCTCTTTTTCCTATTCTGCTCCCCCTCTTCCCTCCCCCAGCAAGAAGGCTGGGGATGAGCAAGAAGCTGGAAGGGGACACAGCTGGGAGAGCTGACCTGAACTGGCCAAAGGGATAGTCCATACCATATAACGTGATGCTCAGCAACAAAAACTGCAGTAGAGGAAGAAGGAAGTTGGGGATTTTGGCTTCCAAGGTGGCCATTGTTCAGAGACTGGCTGGGGAGCGATCTGCTTGTGGAAGCTGGTGAGTGATTTGCCTTTGCATCACTAATACATTTTTTTTTTTTCTCTTTCCTTCACTTATTAAGCTGTCTTTATCTCAACTGACAGGAGTTTTCTTGCTTTTGCTTTTCCTATTCTGTCCCCTGTCCTCCTGGAGTAAGCAGGAGGAGTGAGCAAGGGGTTGTGTGGGTGCTTGGCTGCTGGCCAGGGTCAACCCACTACACTAGGATTTTATCCCAGCCTTGTAAAACTTTTACCAAAGTGGAAGGAATTTGCTATACATATTTTTCTGTCATGCATAGAAACACATAAAATATCTATTTAAAGTATTATTTTGTTAATAGAAAGGAAAATAGACGATTTAATGGCCAACTTGTTTGCAAATTTTAATATTGTAATATACCTTTAACCAAAGTTGTCTTCAATTATATCCCAAAATTTAAAATAAGCATGCACCACAGAAAAGCTACATTTCCTAACCGATCTTTTACCTTTATGATAGTAACACTAACCAACCTAGCCAACTTATTTCAATGACTGCATTGAAAAATCTTGCAGTGACCCATCTGAAATAATTTTTTTCAACAGAGATTAAAAACCTTGGATATCTAAAGGCAGAGATAAATTTTCACTCCAGTTGCTACTTGCTATAAAGACTCAGGCATAAAACAGAAAAAATGAATATCCTTCCTTACCTGAAAGTTTTACTTCTCAGAATGAGCGTATTTATTGGACTGGACATAGCGTCTTTACCTTTTAATAATCTTTGTGAAATTTTTTGTACATACTATACCTTTTGCTCAATTATGTCTTTAATCCACAGTGATTCTATTAATATTATTTTCTGTTTATCATAGAATCATAGAATCATTAAGGTTGGAAAATACCTCTAAGATCATCGAGTCCAACCGTCAACCCAACACCACCATGCCCACTAAACCATGTCCCTAAGCACCGCATCTACACGTCTTTTAAATACTTCCAGGGATGGTGACTCAACCACTTCCCTGGGCAGCCTGGTCCAATGTTTAACCACTCTTTCAGTAAAGACATTTTTCCTCATGTCCAATCTAAACCTCCCCTGGCGCAACTTGAGGCCATTTCCTCTTGTCCTATCGCTAGTTACTTGGGAGAAGAGACTGACACCCACCTCGCTACAACCTCCTTTCAGGTGGTTGTAGAGAGCGATAAGGTCTCCCCTGAGCCTCCTCTTCTCCAGACTAAACAGCCCCAGTTCCCTCAGCCGCTCCTCATAAGACTTGTTCTCCAGACCACTCACCAGCTTCGTTGCCCTTCTCTGGACACACTCCAGCACCTCAACGTCCTTCTTGTAGTGAGGGGCCCAAAACTGAACACAGTAGTCGAGGTGCGGCCTCACCAGGGCCGAGGACAGGGGCACGATCACTTCCCTGCCCCTGCTGGCCACACTATTTCTGATACAGGCCAGGATGCCATTGGCCTTCTTGGCCGCCTGGGCACACTGCCGGCTCATGTTCAGCTGGCTGTCGACCAACACCCCCAGGTCCTTCTCTGCTGGGCAGCTTTCCAGCCACTCTTCCCCAAGCCTGTAGCGCTGCATGGGGTTGTTGTGGCCGAAGTGCAGGACCCGGCACTTGGCCTTGTTGAACCTCATACAGTTGGCCTCGGCCCATCGACCCAGCCTGTCCAAGTCCCTCTGCAGAGCCTTCCTACCCTCGAGCAGATCAACACTCCCGCCCAACTTGGTGTTGTCTGCAAACTTACTGAGGGTGCACTCAATCTCCTCATCCAGATCATCGATAAAGATATTGAACAAGACCGGCCCCAGAACTGAGCCCTGGGGAACACCGCTCGTGACCGGCCGCCAACTGGATGTAATTCCATTCACCACAACTCTCTGGGCCCGGCCGTCCAGCCAGTTTTTGACCCAGCGCAGAGTCCACCTGTCTAAGCCATGAGCCGCCAGCTTCTCTAGGAGAATGCTGTGGGAGACGGTGTCAAAGGCCTTACTGAAGTCCAGGTAGACCACATCCACAGCCTTTCCCTCATCCACTAGGCGGGTCATCTGGTCATAGAAGGAGATCAGGCTGGTCAAGCAGGACCTGCCTTTCATGAACCCGTGCTGGCTGGGACTGATCCCCTGTTTCTAAAGTCCTGTTCTGGTAATGATTTCTGGAACCAGACTGGAGTGCTGCCCCAATCCAGGACGCTGTGGTTGTCCATCATGTGGTAGAACAAACAGGCATCAGGAACAAACCATGTCCCAGACAGTGGATAGGAAAGCTAAAAAACCTTTAGAAAAGGTAATTAATTTTCTGTATTACTGCAATGTAAGATAGTTATGACCTGTGATTTTTTTTTTTTTCTTAAACAAACTGTAGTGGCATAGGAACCCATCATCCATTTTTCAATTCAGGAAAAATTGCATGGAAAGAATGTAAAGAAATGCCACATTGCACAGATTCCCATACATTGTGTGACAGCCATTATAACAGTAAATAGTCTTCCGAAGCTTCCTTTTTTAATGCCAAAATTAACTATGAAATTAATTCATGATGGTCACCTGCACAGAGGCTTTTTTTAATGCAACACTTTGTTTTGGCTGTGCCCTTCCACGGAGAACTTCCCCCGCCTAACATGCGAAGTCCTGGAGGTGGCACTGGGTACAGGCTCAGGGGAGATGAGCTGCCTGGGCACCTGCTCATGAAGTACTGGCCCAGCAGTCCTGCTGCTCTCTACCCACAGTGTTAGTAAAACCGTCCTCTGTCTCTTAGGGGCCATTGGGCTGGAGCATGAATATGCTGTTGTTGAACAGAGCGGGAAGTATTACTGAAGCATGGTTTGCAAAGGCAGATCCCACAGCCAGAGAAGTAAGCAGAGTTTCCTCTTTTGCAGAGGGAGACTCCTAACTCCTCCTATCCTGCTTTATCCATTTGCTGCTCAGAGGTGCAGGAGCAAGGGCTGTCTTAGCAAAGATTTCTTCTCCCCCCCCCCTTCTAACCCAACGCTCTTCCCTATCCCCACTCTTAGGCTCTTTTATGGAGAGTTTATGCAGACTTAAGGCAACCTCATAGATTTTATACCTCATAAAACCTTCCTGCATAAAGGATTTTGATAAATAGAAGGCTTGGGGGGGATCTTATTAATGTATATAAATGCCTGATGGGAGGGTGTAAAGAAAATGGAGCCAGACTCTTCTCAGTGATGCCCAGTGACAGGACAAGAGTCAATGGGCACAAACTGAAAACAGGAGGTTCCCTCTGAACACAAACCCCCACTTTTTTTTTACTGTGAGGGCCATTAAACTTCGAAACAGGTTGCCCAGAGAGGCTGTGGAGTCTCCAGACTTGGAGATATACAAAACCTGCCTGGAATGGTTTAGGGCAACAAGCTTTAGGTGATGTCCCTGCTTTGAGTAAGGGGGTTTGACTAGATGATCCCCAGAGGTCTCTTCCACCCTCATCTAGGGGTGATTAATCTGTGATTTTGTGATTTGCTGTTTGTTTCTTTTTTGGGAAGGAATTTTGGACCCTTGGTTTTTATTTAGCTTTGCAGCCAGCTATCCAAGGCACACAAACCTACAAACATGGATTTACAAAACCCGTAAGAGATTCATGCATGCTTCTGTGTAGCTGGATTTGATGTTCCTCTGCTCAGTCCTGGACCCTTTTCTCCTCTCCTGGATGGTGCACTGTAACATAATATTGCAATACACTGTAGCAACAACCACCAGAAATGGCAAAATCCCCCTCTTGGCCTGACTTGTGTTCAGTCAGTTCTTTCCATTCCTCAGGAGGTGTTTTAACTCTATCTGCATGACTGGTATCAGTAGGGATCTTCTACCACCTTGTAGATGGTAGATCCAGTGGCTCAGTGTAGCTGGCTTGTGCCTGGATACAAGGAATGAAATGAAGCTCTTTGGCCAGCAGTGCTCCAGCATCCTGTCAGTGTCCAGATGTATTTTCTGTTGTCTTTGTAAGATGGTGTCTGGTCCCAACAAAACTGGGTCAGCTGCAGCTGAACAGCTGTGCCACTTGATGTTGTAATAAACAGATCTTTCTGTGTGCACAGCCTGTCTTCCTCTGATCGGCCTCCAGCTTTTCAGACCTTTCCACTTGGAAGGCTCACCACTATATTGTGCAAAGCCTTCAAAAATCTCCTTAGGGTTTTCTTCCTCCTAAATCCTCTTCTGTCATTTGCTTCACTGTCACCATAATAGCTTAAAGCTAATCTTTAATGTTTCTGTCCCATTTATCTCCTACTTTCCAGCCATGAATAAGTCTCGCTGTTGCTTTCTGTTGATAGATACCTGCCAGACCCTGGCTCTCAAAACCAAATCATTTGGTGATGCTTTAGCCATTTCTTGATTTAGCAATCACATTTTCTGACTTTCTCCCCATGGATGAATTTCCGACCCTCCACATGGATGATTCCAGTCCATACATGTTCCTGTTTCAGACTCCCTTTTTCTCATCCCTAAGCATGACCTGCAGCTTCTCAATGCTTTGCATATCACATTCAAATGCGGTCACCCTGCTGCTTTCGTCTTTTCTAAGCTTGCCCCAGTCATCTGGCATTTCACCCCACACACCATCAGTGATGCACCCCTGTTCTGCCCATGTTTAGCGCACAGAAATAGCTCCCAGCTTGTCTTCTTCATACCACCAGCACCATCCTGTACAATTTTAATAGGCAGCCCAGTGAAAGGGGACAGAGAGCACCAGGCTGTGTATTGGTTGTGAAGTGACCAGGGTGGTGCATCCCCACCCACTGTTTTAGGTAGATGACGTGTCATGGGGCATTTCCCAGTCCTTCTCCCCTCCTGTATGCAGAGCAGCAGGGCTTCACACAAAGGAGGTGCAGAGGAATGCCTCCTGTTAGGCTTACAGCTGCCTTAAACCATGATACCCACACATGTAGAACAAAGGGAAAATGAGGAACACAAAGAGAAGGATGGATGCTTGCTACAAAGCCACGCTGCCTGTTAGGTGAATATTGCAGAACTAGCTTCACATTTGTGACCCAGCTGTAATGTAGCAACAGCTTCTGGTTCACAGGTGTCTGGATGGGGATGATGTCTTAAGCTTTGCTTACAAAAGCAAAAGTGTTTGTGTTACCAAGGTATGACGAAGGGAAATCTAAGGCTGTTGAGGTTGAATAAATAAATGTAAATCTGGGAGAGTTGCCCTCGTGCCAGTACTCATGCCACAGGGGGAGGCACTCCAGGGCACTTGATCTTCAACTGAGCTCTTCAGCTCTAGCAGTATTGAGTCTCTAAGTGTCTCTTCACTTTTGTTCCTTTATCCGGATCCTCTTAAGCTGTGGTCAAGGGGTCTGCAGTGCTAGCCAGCTCTAGGTACCAGAAAAGAGAACAGATGGTAATATGGCTTGGAGCCTTTTTCAGGAAAGCCAGTGTAATTATTACTTATACTAACTGCAAACCCAAAATACTCTGCTCCCTACCCCAATGAACTTATCATCTTGTTGAGGACAAGACCTGTCACATTCCTCCTCATAAATGTCACAATTATCTCATCTACTGTCTTCCATTTCTCTCTCTGCCTCTACTTTCCCAAAAATACAGCTCCTCATTGTCCATCAGCCCACATCTTCTTGGTGCTCTTTTGTAGTCTCTCTGGTCTCGTTCACTCACAGCAAGAACTTCAATAAAATACCTAAATTCAGAACAAAACTATCCTCTTTTTCATTCTTCCTCAAATCTCATCTCCATGTGATAGGTAAGGCAGCTGACAACCTATGAAACCGTTTATTATATTCAGTGGTAGCAAACAGACTGTTTATCTGCCCTTTCCATTTTATGTTTCTACTTTGTCCTCCATATGTTTTAACTCACTATGAGTTATTGCTTTCAGTATATGTAGGGATGTCATGTAGCACAATTTGGCAAGCTTGACAAATACTTATAAATACTACCTCAATGCAAAATACTAATTAAAGAGAAGTAAAGAAATCCTTAGAATAATTTCTGTGTATTCCTAGATGTACCTTGACAGAACCCTGCTTGCTTAAATGCTTTTCAGCTTTCTGGTACTTTCTTATAAAGACTGTTATGGTACATCCTCTGATTCCAATTTCTCATCTTTATGTTCTCAAAGTCACACTTTGAATTTCAGCTTCAAAAGACAAGATATCACGAAAGAGAGACTGTTGAAATTGTAGCTGTAGTAGACCATTTGTGAGAGGAAAACAGGATGCTTTCATGTATTAACTTATTTGACACAAATGCTCTGTTCTGTTCTGAATTCATAAAGTTTGAATCAAACCAGGAAACTAGAATTTTGATTTAACAGCATAAACTACTCCAAATTCCCTGGAAAAGTCTGAACAATAGTGATCTTTTAGCTGAACAGTGCTTGAGTCTGGAAAGCAATCAGTATTGGAGTTTGAGTTTGTTATGCAACCAGGAGCAAGAGCAGGCAACTTGAATTTTAAAGTGAACAATTTGCATTGTACTGTAACCACTTTGTTGCTGAATAGTGTAGTGTTCCTGCGTAACACTGCTCTCTTCATCACTGGGAGCTTGATTTCTCATTGCTTTGCACCTCTTGAAGTGGTTTATGGCTGTGTAAAGTGGGTATTTAAAAAAAAAAACCATTTTGGTTTAATCATATTTCATACCTACTTTGTGCAGGATGCAGAGAACAGACTATATGTCACTCCAGCTGTCCATTACCGTAGACATCATGATCTCTTAACTTACTAAATCTGTCATATCTGGAAGCATAAAACCATCTTTTTTTTCCCACACCCATTCCAGGAACCAGTGCCTTGATGAATTAAATGGGCATTTTTAAAGTAGTTAACTTGCTTGACTCCTGCACCCCCATCTCCTTTTCCCCATATTAACATCATAAAGGGAATATAAAGAAGTTTAAATAGGCCAGATGGCACCTCTGGGGCTGAGGGGATACCCTGCCAGTGTGCTCAGCTTGTTATATGGAAGCTGGAGGTTCCTATATTCCAAAATGTGTAAACATGGCAGACACCAGCTGGTTCCTGAGGTAGTTATTAGGGAAGACAGAAAATACAGGAGATACTGAATCTCAGTCCACAAAATCATTAACTCAATGAATGCATTTTCATTTTTGCAGTATCCGGACCATTAGATGACAGGGCAAGATTAAAAGAAGAAAAAAAAAAAGACGACTTTAATCAGAGTTTTGTGAAGTGTGTTAATTATCTACAGGGGACAAGATACAATGAAAGACTGTGGTTTAAACTCCCTTTTCTGAGACTCTGGAGCTTGTATTTGTTCCGAGTGAGCAGCGTGTTGGGTAGGGACTCTGGGGTAAACCTAGAGTGGATGTGTTTTGTGATCAGTGGACTGTGTAATGAAATACTGATGCAATATATTTCCCTTTTTCTGCAGGGGAGTCCCTCTGGGATTGGATGTAGCTACATTTGATATTATAAAGAATTTAAAACTGGTAATAAACGTGTGCATATCTTCCTAAAAAACAGGTATGAGTTTTGAGGCACTGACTATTTATTATGTGTGGAGTTTTTTTTTTTTCCAAGCAATATAACAAATCTGCCTTGCTGTGCTTTCTTTTAGCAGTTTGGAACTGTATTGTATGCACACCATGTATTAGCAGCCCCAGCAAGAAAGCTAAAGAAGCCAGCGCGGGTGAGCAAAGCAGCCCAACCACTGCAAGCCTACATGACTACTCCTTTGCTGTAGCCTTCTACTCATTCTTCTCTGTATCCAGCTGCTTCCCCTTCGCCTATCTGTACTATGGGTTTCTGGTAGTATACTTACTATCAGAGATGTGAAGGACAAAGTTTGACCTGAATTCCCATTTGTTTTTTTTCAGCTTCATAAACTCTAGATTATATGCCCAGTGGCATCTATTCAACCCCCAGCCATTCTGACGAAAGCCACCAGAGCGCTTCCAAGTCTTTCCTGCAAGAGCAAGCCTAATGTTCCCCAGCATCTCTCTCAAGCAGGTGCTTAAAACGCCAAAGCCTACGCTCTGAACTGCTAGAGTCATCCTCTCCTTCTCTCCCTCCTTCATGCTCTTCAGAGCAAACAGCTATAGCTACGCTCAGCGGCTGTATAACTCCAGCGTACAACTTCTCAGCGCCGCGGACGTCAGCGAGGACCCGGGCCACCATCCCGCAGGAGGTTCAATCAAAGCACTCTTCCCTCTAAGGGGAACTCCCTAAAAACGCGTTTGCAGGATGCTCACAGCTGCGTAACCCGGAGCTGGGGCTGTGCAAGTGAAGGAGGGCCAGCCCTGCTCAAAAATGACACACTGCGATGACTGTAAGGGCGTTACTCCCGGTGGCTCCAGGGCGGGCTCTCACTAGGTGGCACTGCGCTGCTGCTGCTGTGGGGGAACGGCGGCGGAGCAGCCCGGCACCGGGACGTTTCGGTGCCTGCTCTCTCGTAAAGTGTGTCTGAATGAAGCCTAAGCAAGCTGTGAAGGATTTTTCCGTACGTTTCGACAGCGAAAGAAAAATGGGATCTGCCAGCTGAATAGTCTTGTTCCCTCTCTCTACAGTGAATAAAGCACCGAGCAGGATTTTTCTGGCCTGTTTCTTCTAGCAGGCACGTGGAGGCTGGTGGTTTCTCTCACATAAAAGTCTGTGTGGCCTGTCGGAGTGGCAAATCATGCTTCACAGCTCACTTGCCTTAGTTTTGAATTGTACAGCAGAGTTATACCAACGTATTTTAGGAGATACTTGTGCTCACAAATCCTTTGCATCTTTCAAAATTCCTCAAAACAGATCTGACCTGTCACGGAGACCTTATTCTAGCCTCTGTAGAAATTTCCCTCCCGGACTGAACATGCACATGCAGCAGCTGACAAACAACAGCATCCCTGATGTAATGGGGAGAGGCTGGAATTTCTTGATTCCACACACGGCTGAGCCAGCTGGACACAAACTGCTTGTTACAGCTCGTGTCAGAGAAGCTGCATGAAACACAGGCTGGAAATAGATGAAATTCCCTTTTAATTGCAGAGGAATCACCTTTGGCTGAAATGGGGCACGGGGATGCTAAGTGAACAACGGTACTAGGGGCAATACCAGCCTTTTCACATTCCGCTTCTCAAAAGTGAAGAAGTAAACATGCTGTATTAGCAAGGCTTTGAGCTTGGATATCTGAAGGTAGCATTAAACCCTCGGATGAATTATAAATTAATACACTGTTCAAGCATTAGAAAAATATATGGGATTAATTGCAAATGTGACCTGGGATCCTTGGCCTAGAAGCAGTCCTCAGCTTAATGAAACTCCTGGAAAAGCCTTTGTTGTGGTAACTAAGAAGCACTCTCTGTGTACGATGAGTAAACAGTTCAATAGTAGAGGTGGATCATATTCTGACTGAATAAGATTTCATTTCTATTGACCTATTTGGCAAAGATTATGAAAAGATGTTTTTAAATGCACAGGAAATTTAACTGCCATTACGGTAATTTTTGAGGATGTTCCACCTAATTATGGGTCTTCTTTTGAAGGAATATAAAGCATCGCTCCCAAGAAAACTTCTAATATTAGGATGATGACTTAGTATTTACACACACACACATGTGCAGATACATGTGTCTTTGTAAGCCAGTGTTGGTAGTGTATCCGTGACTTAAATCTGACTTTTTAAGGAGTTTAGTCAGGGTAGAGACATATTCTGAGCTAACGTAGGAGGGACAAAAGATCTTTGGAAGGTGTACGGTCATTTCTCACAAGTGAGTTGACAGGGAGTTTCTGGAAGGAGTGGTCGCAGTTGTGATAGGGAAACAGCGTTGTGTTTCCTCACCACAAGACAGATTTTAGCAGATCCTAGAAAGGTCTCACTGTTTCCTGAACTCTGCTTATTTATCAGAGCTGTCACGTCTGTTAAGATGAGTTTTTAAATAAGCTCTCATCATGTAGTCACCTCAACAAATGGGTAAAGAAAGCAATCCTGGGCAACCTTTACAAATGTGTTCCTCTCTACAGCTTTTGTATAATTGTCATCCTGATCAATACCTGAGTAAATTAATCCTCCGAGATCAAAGTTGTGACCTTCTGACTGCCCTCTTTACTAATCTACTTTCTCTAACTCCTGTAGAGGAGGATAGCAACATCCAGTCAGATGATTTGCTTTGTTGTCCTAAATGCTAACCAGTCTGCCTCCGCTGTGTCAGCCAAAATATATCCCCTCCTTACAAGCTCAATAGCATCCTTTCATTTTCTGCTTCTGAAATCTAGGTATCATTTTACACATTAAAAAATAAATCTACTGGTGTTTCTACATGCAAGATGAAATTGCATTTTTTATCATAATTTGAACATACTTTTTAGGCTCAATAGCTATTTTTATAGTTTTAAGAAAAATAAAATCATGTTGCTACCCACCTAGTCTCATTTCTTACCTGGTTTTGCTTCTCCTGGGCATGAAATCCTGGCCACAATGTGAGCAATGGTAAACTTCAGGTGAACTGAATGACTCCAAGATTTTTCCCTGTAAGTTTTTTTATACTATTCCCAATGTATTTAGATGCAATTAGATTATTTTAAAAGCCTGATACTAGTAGTTACAGTAATTATTTTTTATTTTTAATGTAATACAATAGAAAGTTTTGAATTATGTAGTTCATTAACAAATCATCATGAAACTATTATAAAATCAAGGTTCTCTGCAAGCGTTTTTTTTTCAAATATTCAAGACTTTGTAGTTTAGAGGAGAAAAATATCCTCAGTCCCAAGAACTTGAGACTTAAAACTTCAATTTTGTAATGTGAGCCAGATCCCTGACTCCACTTGGATCCTTAATGAAATGAGCAGATCTGTATGGTGTAGGAATCTACACAAATTCCATTTCCAGACTCAGTATACACTCATGATGAAACAGTAAAAAGGTGGTATTAGACACTGGTGGCTTGGATAGGCTAAAGGGATATAGCAGTAATAAACATTTTGGCATATATTTTAAAGTTCCGTTTGGGTTTTTTTAACCAGAAATTTAGAAATTGCTTTTTTCTTTAAACTTACGTGGCTTTTACAATGTATGTGGCTTTTACAATGTGCATGTAAGGTGGTAGCCTTGGGAATGATTTTCATGCATTAGGAAAGAACTGAAAATAAAGCAAGTTAGCACTTTAAAAAAAAAATGATGGTGCATCACATCTAGTACTAGAGGAGCATGTAAGACTGTGACAGGCTCCGTATATTAAACATTTTCATGGACTTCCATTTTGCGATAGGACAGCTCTAGAGGTATCATAACATAGGACTGATTTGTATTCAACAGTCTGCTCTTTCAGATAAGAAACATTTCATTTAGATTTTTTGAAGACTTAAAATAATTAGTTTTGTACAAATTTTATCTTAGAATTTTGTAGTTTGCACTTTATGAGTTATTTTTTCTAAGCTATTCATAAGTCTTAAATGTTGAAAATTTTCCACTCGGTTTGGGGAATTAAGCAGATTGCTAGTCATCAGAACTTCTTTTTCCAAGGCTAGTCTTAAGTGTGTTTTTTTCCTCCTTTGTCTTTAATTTATTCTTGGTAGTTGAAAAATCAGATCTTTTAATGAATCAGCTTGAAGTTGCTGAAGTAAGGGAAGTTAGGCCTCTCCTTTCAGAATTACTTAATGAGGGGTTTTTCCATTATTTGTGTCACTTGCATAATCTCTCATAGTAACAACAATATCTATCCAAAACATAAAAGATTCAGCAAGCAAAACTAGCTAGACATAATCCAGGCTCCCTGGCACCATGTACCTTCAATTTACTGATTATTTTTATCCAATATACTTCAGAAACAACTTCACAGCTCAGGCCTCCTTGGCTCTATTAGCCTCCTTTTTATTTGATTTGAAATCACTCTAAAGGTAAGAAATCATGCTAGCTGCTAGATACTATCTGTTAATTGCTCCTGCAGATAATGAGCACCCTAGGGGGCAAAAAAGGTTACAAGGCCTATAGAGACACATCAGAAATGCATAATTTATGCTTCTTCCAGCAGTTAACATTGCCATGTTTCTGTGTGCACAGTCTATCTTAACGCTGTTCAGCCTCCAGCTTTTCAGGCATTTCATTTTTGGATGGTTCACCATTAAACAAACTAGTGAAACCTCCAAAAATCTCCTTAGGGCTTTTTCCTCCTAAATCCTCTTCTGTCACATGCCTCAATTATTTGATGGTGAAGGAATTTCCATTTCCCTGTTCTTTGTTCCTCTCCTCACTTCCCCACTTGCAGTCCAAAATAAGTGCCAAGTGGTGAAAAGTGTTTAAAATAATTAACTTGGCATCTTGTACAGCTTGATTGCAAAGCAGGAATTATTGGTACAAATGAGCAATGCCTGTAGGACCTTTGATATAATTTTTGTTTTGTGTATGCTGACAAAATATAATGTTTGCATTTTGTTATTCAATCGTTATTAAGATCTTTGAGACAGTGAAGATACATCTTCAGTATACAAGAGACATAATTATTAGGACAGGAATTGTAAAATGTAGTGCAAGATCTGCACACGTCATGTCTGTCTGTGAGAACCAGTTAAACCAGCTCTACGACTGGGCCAGATATTTCATATTCCATCCCTAGAAAACCAGTTTCCTTATGCATACCCCTTCGATAAAGTGTTTGCAATACAGGCACTTGCAATCAAGCGGTTTTAGCTGGCCTCTGTACTTATCTCCTTTGCCCTAACAGTTCTCTGAAGCAGCTGATGGTCGCTGGCGGCACCTGTGTTGGTCTACTCAGACGATCTCGCTGATGAAATCTCATGTACCTTCTGATTCACTGAATTCAGATTGTGTCTGCCAGTATGAATTAGACAAACCAGTTGTACAAGGATACTCCCCAGGTATCATATTGGAGCATTCTCTGGACAAGGCTGTGAGGCTGATCTTGTGGCAGGTGGAACAAGCTGTTCCTTCCTCGGAGAGCAGCACTCTGTCATTTTTGAGGGCAGCCTAGATATTATAACTTGCTGTATGACCTGTAGCAGTATTAAGTCACAAACATTTGCAGTGTCTCTCATTGCTGCGGGTTTGACACACAACTGCCATGAGTTCAACCATGAGTTTTTCAAGTGCAGCATCCTATTTTCATTCTAAACTAACTTTTAGCTTAGTCCTGGGTGATAATGCAGGAAAGCTTTTCGTGGTGGAGGAATTCAAAATTTCTCAGATTCTAAAGCAATGCAAACTCCTGGCATGTGCACAGAGCCATGTGAAAGCTCTCTCTGCAAATTTTTCGAGCAGCTATCTTGCAGTGAAAGATGTAGAAAAAGTGAATGTGTGTCCATCTCCCTTGATTTTAGCCATCTTAAAGTCAGATATTGAAACTAAATTAATCACTTGGGCTCCCTTTCTCGTCCATGGAGAGAAGTGGACATATCTATAGGGTAAGTCATCTCACCTATATTAGATGCCCCTCAAGAAAGAAAGAATGTCCTTCAGGTGCCTCTCTCTCTTAATTGGCTATAAAAGTAGCTTAAACAGGACATCTAACTTTGAAACAGAACTATAGTTCAGTGAGATTAATTCCACTGTTAACATGCAGTTTCCTTACTATCATCTTCACAGTTCAGCAAGGTATTTAAATATATGCCCAGCTTTCCACAGCAGAATAACTCTAATCATGTGGACTGGCTTAAGTATCTTGTTATACCAGGACTCGATGGTTTCTTGAACAGAACGCTTAACACTGCGTGGCTGCCTTTGTTAGACTGCAGGCTGCTTGTTTATGACACTAATTCTCTAGTTTTCTTGAGCAGTAGCATTGGTATTTCAGAGGGCAAATGGAAAAAAACTGTTCTAATTTCTTGGTATTTTCAAAAGAAATACATGGCATCATTTACTGCCATGCTCTATGCTACATGTCTGACTAAGAGTTTGAATTATTTCTGCTTTCCTTTGCCTAAACCTTTTAAATTTATTTATTCTCTGCTGTTATTTACTGAGACTGTTTTATCGAACTCTGTTAAGTGTTCTGGGACACAGATGGTATGAAATACTCCACACATAATAAAGACTCATTGTTCAGGCAGCTCCCATGGCAGTTGATGGTAGAGATTACAGTACTGGGCCATAAATTGTATCAGTATTGTGTAAGCAGGATATTGTTGACACTTGATGTTCCCAATTAAAAAAAATACAAAAAACTTGTCAGTTTTTTGAGCAGCTTCCAATGATTTCTTCACATGAGAATCTAGGGAGCATATACAGACAGTTGACATCTCTCCGTTTGGTGTAATGCTGATTTCAGGCAAACTTTTCCTCTACAACTGGCTGAGGAATATCCAGTTTAAGACAGTTTTTATCTCCTGTTGACCTAACTATACGTGTTCTTGCATAAAACTCCCACTGATGACAAGAAGAATTGGATATTCAGAGAAGTATCTATAAGAAGGTGTGGATCAAAAGCCCACTGAAACCAATGGAAACCCAAGCCCCCATCCAAGCGGACAGCAGAAAGGAGAACATTGCTAAAACAAGCTCATTGGAGATAGATAGCTTGAATTCTGGCAGAAAACAAAACAAGCCAAAACAAATGTCAGCTTATTTAATATACAAGACAGAAGAAGAACGCGAGCCAGATGATCAACGATGTTTGAGAGCATTGGCATATTCCACCAGAATCTATCTAAAATAATCGCTCACAGCAACCCTGTGACAGTGGATGATGTCTGGGAAGCATAACTCAAAATCACTGAGCTGAACTGAACCCAAACCTGAGCCAAAACCAGAGCAAACCATTGTTTATCAAGAACGAAAGCTGAACCCGAACCGCTAGTGTGAAATCTGTGTAGCATTCCCTTGTGCCCTCCCCAGTGTCAGATGCCTGTGCTGGGGGCCCAGTACCCCAGGGCTTGCTCAAACAGCCCCAGGGCAGTGGTGGAGCAGCCTGCTCCTGAGCGATGTGAGGCTGGCTGTCCTGCAGGACACAGATCCGCTTGGCGTGCTCGTCGAGGCTCACAGGGGTATCGCCACTGACATACACAGTAGGAGAGACTGCCCGCAATACCTGCAGGTCTTACAACACGAGTTACACCGGGGGGGTCAGCTGGAGGTGACCTGCATGGATGGCACCCCTGCGGGCAATGCTAAGCAGGGGTGAAGGCTATGCTTCTGCAGGCTGCTGTGAGGGCTAGGTACTGCTCACGGTGCCAGTGTTACAATTGTTCTAGAAAGCTATCTTGTCTGGAAGAAAAGATATGGGCCATGGGCTTTTCTTCAGCACAATGTTGCAGAAGGACTCAGTCCCACAATGTCTCACAATGGCTTTGAGTGAAGCTTGCATAGGGATGAGAATTAAAACGTAATTTAAAGTTTGGTGGGTCAGTTATGTGCTTGCACTCTGCTGGCCAGTACCTTTATCTGTTTGCCTCTTTCTTCCCCTCTCAGAACAGCACATTTCTGCTATTTTAGATCTACCTTTTCAGTATCCTTGGGTTATAGCACTTCATGGCAGCAAGAAGGTATAATTTTAGCATATTTTAGTTTTTATGCCATGCTCTCTCGATCTGCCTCCTTACCTCCTTTTGTTCTTTTTCTCTTAAGCAGAAAGACAACAGAAACCAGGCACTGAAGAAAATGAATACTGCTCCCTGACAACAAAATCTGGAGCCAACTGTTGCAGTCAGTTTTAATTTGCATGCCCTGGTGAAACCCTGAAGTTTACTGGGACATGGAAACACAAAGGCTAGAACAATTTATGATCATGCACATAACTACTGCTTTTTAAACTTCTTTTTCCTTGCAATTGTTTGAAGAAAATATTAGCAGAGATGCAGACTTCTGCCAAACCTATATAGCTTTTAGGACACTCATGTGCAGGGTGAATTCTCAGTTCTGAGTGAGGAGAGGTGGGCACCTTTCTTGTGCCCTAGCTGGAGAACAATACAGATTTAGTGCCTGTTTGCCTAGAAATCTCTAATCTCAGTCCTGAGTCCCTCCACACATAAATACATGAACCACTCTGGGCAGTTTGCCTATTCTTGCCTCACTTTTGACACAGTTAGATGACGTACTGCTAATTTTTGTTGATTATTGTTTTGAGTTTTGTAGCTTAGTATTTTTCATTAGTTTCTGTGTGTTTCATTGCAGGAGAGTGAGTTTGGTGACCCAAATACATCCCTTCTCATCCGACACCTGACATTCCTTTAACTATTGGGAGAGGCCGTGATAAAAACACACTGTGAGTTGTACCATTACAGCCTTTGTAATGGCTTTAGAGGGCTGAACATATTTTAATGATTGTATACAAAAACACTCAGCAGCTACAGCATCTGGTTTTGACAACAGAAATACTGGTTGAAAGCGTCACCTCCTTTTTCTTCAAAATTTATGACATTGTCTTTAAAACCAGCATCTTCTGCAAATGACAGGGAGGGAAAAGTGTGTTTGGGAGGGGGAATGGAGGGGAGGACAGGAAGGAGGAGGAAATTGGATTTGTCACGGTGGATTAATAAAACAGAGAATGAATGTTTGGGCAGTAGTGCTTAACTGGAACCAGCATCAAATAGTCACTGCGAAAAACTAATAAACATTTTAGCACTCACCGGCAAGGTGCTAATGAATTTGTATGTATGTTTTTGTGTCCATATGGGGGAAGCAATCAAAAACTAAATATTATTTAGTTAATTAATACTATCCTTAAGGAAAGATTTTGTTCCTCTTGGCCATCTTATCAGGCAGCAAAAATGTAGCCCCACTTATAAGTAAGTTCACAGTCTGATGGGCATGACATACTGTCCTGGTTTCGGCAGGGATAGAGTTAATTTCCTTCCCAGTAGCTGGTACAGTGCTGTGTTTTGGATTTAGGGTGAGAACAAAGTTGATAACACACCGATGTTTTAGTTGTTGCTAAGCAGTGCTTACACTAGCCAAGGACTTTTCAGCTTCCCATGCTCTACCGACTGAGAAGGCTGGAGGTGCACAAGAAGCTGGGAGGGGGCACAGCCAAACTGGCCAAAGGGACATTCCATACCATGTGACGTCATGCTCAGTATATAAAGCTGGGGGAAGAAGGAGGAAGGGGGGGGACGTTCGGGGTGATGGTGTTTGTCTTCCCAAGTAACCGTTACGCGTGACGGAGCCCTGCTTTCCTGGAGATGGCTGAACACCTGCCTGCCGATGGGAAGCAGTGAAGGAATTCCTTGGTTTGCTTTGCTTGCGTGCACGGCTTTTGCTTTACCTATTAAACTGTCTTTATCTCAACCCACGAGTTTTCTCACTTTTACCCTTCCGATTCTCTCCCCCTTCCCACTGGGGAGGAGTGAGCGAGCGGCTGCGTGGTGCTTAGTTGCTGGCTGAGGTTAAACCACGACACATACTTCAATAAAAGAGCAAAAATGAAAGAAAATCTAATTGTGTTCCAGACAACCCTATTTTTTAAAGAAATAGATATATTCAAAATCCAGTAATGATTTTATGGCACTTATTAATGGAGTGAAGAAAGCATTATAAGTTGTAAAATATCTTGTGACTGGATTATTTAATAGTCACAAGACTACAAGACATTAATGATTTCACAGGTTATCATAAAAAGACTCACAAATATTTTCATGGCTTTCAACGTTATATGATTTCAGTTTTTTAATGGGGCAAGCTGTCATTTGCGTCAACAGGTATTTAGACAATTCCTCTGTAGCCATAACATATTTGCAAACACATAACTGCAAAATTTTTTTAAGTTACAAATGCTTATCCGTTTGAAAAGCAGATTGCTTATTTATGTGCTTAACTATGGATCCCTTTTCCTAACTTTAGACACCCAATTTTTGAAGTGTAAAGTAACAGGTTATTGGTGTGTTACAGGAAGAAACCAAAATAGCATCCCAAAGACTTCATCTAAAAGTCTGGTGTTCTCTTCATTGTCTTCTTATCATCCAGCTTTCCTCAGACTTCAGATATTTATCTTCTCTCCTTCCAGACTTGGCAGTGGAGACATTTGGCAAAGTTTTCTATACAGTTCTTGGGACCAGGAATTTGGTATCCGAGAACCATCTTTCCATAGTCTTGCCAGCAGGGGTATTTTATTTCATGGCAGGTATGGCTCATATGTAGAAAAATGTGTGAAAGTCTCTAACTGCAATTCTCTCTTAGTTGAGGACTTTGTTCTACAAATGACTCATGTTAAGATATTTGTCTAACCATCTTCTACAATACCTTTCAATTTTACTTTTAACTTCTGTATATGCCGTGATCTGCCTCTTCTGTTTTAAGGCTGCGTAAAGAACTCTCTAGTTAGCATCAAATCTGGAAATTGGTTCACAGTGTGTACAGATATCAAGACTGTCATAACAGGAGGTATTTTTAAGTGTCTGATCTTCCTAATTTGTTCTGCAGAGCCAGTTTCAATACTTCTGAATGTATAATCTGAAAGAATTGGTCTTGGTGACTGTTCCCTATTGATGACACCTCGAGTAGGAGAAAAAAAGCCCATAATGCAGAAGAGTTCTCTAAGTGTAGTAACAGATGACCATAAGACAAGTCAGCTGCACTGGACTTGCAGGCCAGCCATTTCATTTGTGCTGCTGATAACAACAGTGCAAGACACTTCACTGAAAGGCATAAGAAATTCTACAATAAACAGTTCAGGAATATCCTGCCATGAAGAAAAGGGCTTTTTCTACCTCAGGAAATAGAACTCTGAAAGATACAAGCCTGTAAATACCTCCAGAATGGCTGGATTGTAAGCATTTGCTGTTAGAATGATGATGATGATAATGATGATGATGATGATAATAATAGTAAGGCTCTTCAATCCTTGGTCACCATTACTGGTTGCTTGGCCTCAGTGATACTTTACGACGAAGGGATACCTTATACAGGCTAATAGTTTAAAGCAGGCACTTTCTTAATACACAGTTTTGACTTTGCCACCATTCAATTTACTAGTCCTTTAGCTTTCATGTTAGGTGAAGTATGGCTGATGTGCTTTCCTAGAGATCACTTGCAGCTCTGTATGTTTTATCCAGCTGATCTTTTCAGAGCAGCTTTTTTCAAAGCTCTGTTCATTCTCATTGCCTCACTTGCGTCTCCGCTTCAGAAACAAACACAGGACCCTATCTGTGGGGAAGCAGATTTTGCTACCCTCTTACATTTAAGCTTTTTCATACTGGGAAGCCTTTCATACAGAGATGAACTGGGATCCCTTTTTAGATTGCTCTGGGTCTTGGCCCATGTCCTTGATCAAGCCTCAGCTAAAAGTGAATTTTTACAGCTGCTTGAAGTCATTGAGAATCGAAATTTAGAACTGAAATGCTGACACCACCTTCCCCATTACAGCATTTAGCTGCTTCTGTCATGCTGCAATCAACCCTGTATTGTAAGCGTCTGTGTTGTGAACCTCTTTGATCTAAACATTTGTTAGCTTAAAATATCAATTCAATTGCAATCCATTATGCACTGCTCAGAAACCCCATCTGGCTCCAAAGGCTGCTGCCACACGATGTGCTGCTGCTGCGAAGCCAAAGGCCTGATTCTGCCCTTGCTTGCACGGCTCTACATCTCAAGCAATGACATTGAAGTAGCAGAAAGTGAACCACCCCAGAGCAGGTGTGGGGAATGAGTCAGCCAGGTGTTTGGCTACATCATGCACTCTTTCCAACTTGTTTTCCCAGTTTTGCTGCTACCCTCATTATCAAGGAAGTGAAATTCAAAGTCTGAAAAAAAACCCCATCAAAACCAGAAAACACCTTTGGATTTTTTTCTTGAGGAGATGATTGTAACCCCATTTCTTTCCTGCTGAATCACCATTCAAGACACTCAGGCATTTCTGAGACAGCTCTCTAAAACAAAACTGACTCCATAGGAGTGGAAAGTAAAATCATGCTTTTTAAAGGAAATGCCAAGAAAAAGAGATAAAATATTCACCACCTAGAAGAATAACTTTTTACTGCAAACCATTTTAGTGTCTATTGTGCTTGCAGGTGAAAATGCCTGTTTAAAAGCCTCTCGATGAGAGTCCTGGTCTCATGGCGTGCCTATGAGATCTGCTGGGACTACAGTGGGTCTGAAGAAAAGGCACAGGAAGCTATTTTCATTTTACTGTTGCCTTGGACTCACGTTGCATGTTTTCTGCCTTCTGCTGAGCAAAACCAGCAGAGAGCCCAGTTACCTAGGAAAGCAGTTATGTTTTGTGCTATATACAAGTAATAAGGATGACAAGCTGCTATGAGCACCCAGAGAGTAAACTCTACCATGCCACTTAGGGTCAGGACCAAGAAGATCACCAGAGTTCAATTTTTTATGGCTTTGGGGCATCTTAGTTATTAAGCTTCACTACCAAGAGTGACTAACCTAGGAGTTCAAAATGAGCTCTGAACACCCTTCTGTGGCACGAGACCTGGGAAAGATCCAATTTAACTAGATGGTGCATGAACAGCTCTTTCCTATCTATCCACCTTTCTAGTGATAACGAACCACGCAATACATTTTTCCACAGAGCAGGAAAGAGAATATGAGAGCACCGAAGGCACTCGTTAAAACCTGAAAACAGCCTGAAGTTGCATAAGCTTTCTGAGGGCTTTGATGCAGGGGTGGTAGCAGATGGCTGAAGGAGGGGTACACCCCGTCGTTCGCTTGCCCCTGTGATGGGGACGACAGCATGGCTCACGAAGCAGCCCCTGAGCTACCGCAGATTTTAGCACAGCATAAAACAGTAAGCTGAGATGGGGGTTAGTTTATTTAATTTCACAGACTGAAAACTGCAGCGAATCAGGAGGTTTTTCATGAGTCATTCAGTTGTCCCCACTGCCGGGGACACGGCAGCAGCCTTCCTCGGGGCGATACGGCAGCTGGCAGAAAGGGCTTGCTGCTGCTGATCTCTGCTACGCATGAGTCCCGAAAGCCCTGCAGCCCCAGTGCCCAGCACCTGCAGGATGCTCCCGATCTGTCCCCCCGCCACTCTCTGACCCTGCCACAGGGCTGCTGGGTCCTCCCAGTCACACTGGGTGGGTGCTCCAGAAGGGTGCTGCTGCCAGAGCTCCTGCAAAACCCTGTGATAGTCCCGGATGGCTGTTGGGGGGTGACAGGGAGGACTATTTGTGGCGGTGCCAGAAAAGCCACACTGATAGAAGATTCACTTCATGCTTTTGACTCAATTATGTGAGAATGGAAGAATTCCTCTGCATCTTGAAATGTCCACAGGGTGGGAAAGAGCATGCAGACGCCGTGTCTATTAAATGTAATGGACTGGGATCGATAGTGATTCAGTAGCCTCACATCATGAGATTCTTCCTGCCCAGGCTATTTAACTCACGAGAGCACACTGGCCACCCATGCACAAACGATACGCTAAATGCCCCAATCAAAACTAAAACTAGAAATTCTCTCTTCAACTGTAACACAAAAGCCATTAATGATTTGTTTTTAAATTGTATTCATTATATACAGAGAACATGAATATAGTTTACTGCTTTATTAACTGACACACTATGAGAAATAATACCCGCAGGAAAAAGAAAAGGGATTTGAAATTTATTTTCATTATAATTTAGTTAGGGAAACCAAAAACTAATAAAATACGTTTAATAGGTTTGTATCCCCATTAGGTTAGGTGGAATGTCAAGCCTAACACAAGAGAGAGCTATTTAATACCTTTTTGTAAAACGATGGTCCTGTAAACCGCAGCCCAGTGAATAGTCTTTATTCATGAAAGCAGTTCCACTGACTCCAGTGAGAAGGTGCCCACAGGGGTGACCCTCCTATGCCAGACTGGACCTTTCGTTTGAGTCTCACTGTAGCACTGGCTATTCATTGATACTTGCAAAACTCTGAGCACAAAGCAAGAATGCAATGGATTTTGTTTATATTTGCAGTTCGATACTCACCTAGTGTATGCACAACAGAAAAATACTTATAAAATAATTTTTCAGATAGGCCAAAAGGTGCAAGATGAATAAGGGAAGGAATATATCATGCACAAACAAAGAAAATGGCTGAGAAAATTTCAGATCTATGTATTTGGAGTAAAGCTGGGTGCATACATTGGCTCCCTGATAGAAGCTTCAAAGGCCACTGCATGATGAAGAATTCACATTAATTCTTATCTTTGCAGTATTGTGCAATCTTTGGTTAAGACACAATCATGACTGAAATTTCTCACTGCTATTTTAGACACGAGAAAGCTTTTTCTGTGCCAAGCATGCATCACTTTTTTCCCACCCATGAACAAAAGTACCACTCACAGAAAACACAGTAACCCAAAACGAAACCAGGAATTTGTTCTTTGGCAAATGTACTTTTAGCACAACAAAAAGGGAGCAGAAGGATATGCCACCAACTTTCTGACATTCCCCAACAGATAACATTCAGTGTGTAGGCAATATATCACGCTCGCAGAAACTAAATGCACTACTTTGTGTCTTGGGCTGTCTTTACCACTATGTATATATTAGCAGCTTTGTGGAGCCACTATTAAATTTAAAAAACGTAGATAACCTGAAAGTAATTTTGGGGGTTTTTTTGCCATTCCGCCCTACAGTAAGGAATTTCTCTTCACAGTACCTCCAGGCTCATAATGATCTTAAAGCCTCGACCGATCAGAGGGGAGCAGCTGATGCGCTGGAGGGCAGGGCTGCCCTGCAGAGGGATCTCGGCAGGCTGAGAGGAGCCGCAAAAAGACTTAGAAAGGTAAAGGAAAACTCTTGCATGTCCATGTGATTTTGGGCCCCCAGTATAGGAAAGACTTTGACAAACTGGAGTGAGGCCAGTGGAGGGCCACCGAGATGCTTAGGGGCTGGAGCACACAGTGTATGATCTGGGTTTGTGTAGCCTGGAGAAAGGGCTGGTAGAGAGGGGTGTGAAGCACGGGGAGAGATCTAATCGTCATTTTCTCTTACCTAAAGGGGAACTATAGAGAAAACTCAGATAAACTTTTCTTAGAGGTGCACAGCAAAAGGACAAGAGGCAACAGTCACATATCACAGCAAGGGAAGTTCTGATGTGCTGTAAGAAAAGAAATTTTCACCAGGGTGGTGAGCACTGGTACAGTTCACCCAGAGAGACTGCGGGATCTCCATCCGCAGAAGTACACAAAACTCAGAGACATGGCCCTGAAGAACCCGATCTATTTTTGAACATGGCACTGCTTCAAGCAGGGTTTGGACTAGAATCATAGAATCATAGAATCATAGAATAGTTTGGGTTGGAAGGGACCTCTAAAGGTCATCTAGTCCAACCCCCCTGCCGTGGGCAGGGACATCTTGCAACTAGATCAGGTTGCTCAGAGCCCCGTCCAACCTGACCTGGAATGTTTCCAGGGATGGGGCATCCACCACCTCTCTGGGAAACCTGTGCCAGTGCTTCACCACCCTCAGCATCAAAAATTTCTTCCTTCTATCTAGTCTAAATCTACCCCCCTTTAGTTTAAAGCCATTCCCCCTTGTCCTGTCGCAACAGGCCCTGCTAAAAAGTTTGCCGCCATCTTTCTTATAAGCCCCCTTGAAGTACTGATAGGCTGCAATAAGGTCTCCCCAAAGCCTTCTCTTCTCTAGGCTGAACAACCCCAACTCTCTCTTCATAGGAGAGGTGTTCCATCCCCCTGATCATTTTTGTGACCCTCCTCTGGACCCGCTCCAACAGGTCCGTGTCTTTCTTGTGCTGAGGGCTCCAGAGCTGGATGCAGTACTCCAGGTGGGGTCTCACCAGAGCAGAGTAGAGGGGCAGAATCACCTCCCTCGACCTGCTGGCCACGCTTCTTTTGATGCAGCCCAGGATACGGTTGGCCTTCTGGGCTGCGAGCGCACATTGCTGGCTCATGTCCAGCTTTTCATCCACCAGTACCCCCAAGTCCTTCTCAGCAGGGCTGCTCTCAATCCCTTCATCCCTGAGCCTGTATTGATACTGGGGGTTGCCCCGACCCAGGTGCAGGACCCTGCATGTGGCCTTGTTAAACCTCATGAGGTTCACACAGGCCCACTTCTCCAGCTTATCCAGGTCCCTCTGGATGGCATCCCATCCCTCAGGCATGTCAACCGCACCACTCAGCTTGGTGTCGTTTGCAAACTTGCTGAGGGTGCACTGAATCCCACTATGTCATTGATGAAGATATTAAACAGCACTGGTCCCAATACGGACCCCTGCGGGAGGCCACTCGTCACCAATCTCCATCTGGACATTGAGCCGTTGACCACTACCCTCTGGATGTGACCATCTAACCAATTCCTCACCCACTGGACAGTCCACCCATCAAATCCATACCTCTCCAGTTTAGAGAGAAGGATGTTGTGGGGGACCGTGTCAAAGGCCTTACAGAGGTCCAGATAGATGACATCTGCAGCCCTTCCCATGTCCACTGATGTAGTCACTCCATCAAGTGATCTCCTGAAGACTCCAACCTAACTTATTCTTTGATTCTGTGACAAGTTAAGAAATGCTGTCTCTCAATCTGTATGAGTTGGAAATGCCACCCACAGGTGAGATTATCAGCTTGGTACTGGGACAAGCTGCGTCAAAAAGCCTTGAGAAACCGATCTTGAAATTGTATTTGTATGCAAACAGAAGTTTATAAACACACTTATAATTCTTTCCTTTCAGACTAGCATGACACTTTTAAATTACAAAATCAATTTAAATTACAAAATATGTGCCTAAATTTGGGCTCACATATGTAAATATATGACAAGATTTTTCAAAATTTAGTGAAGGAGACACCCACCTAATATCTTCGGTAATCAGCTGATTTATTGAGGTCTTTCAATAGGATTTTGAAGCTTAACTGGGAACATCTGTTTCTGCAAATGTAGCTAGGATATCTAACATGGCCAGAAGAAAGAAGACAAAAAGAGTAGCAGTAAAATGTATACTAAATCTTCCTAATGCAGTTTTTAATTACTTTTTTCTATTAAAATGACATATGCAGATTTCATGCTGGTATGTTATGAAGCCTTACTGCCATTCATTCAGAATGACCTGCATAGTATATTCATTTTTCCTGTGATTTAATGAGTGGCAAAAAATGGGCAATGAGTGGCCAAGCTCCACGAATGTTATTTTTTGCATCATATCACAAACTCATTTTGATATGTCTATATAGTGCTATGTGATCCTGTGGTCTTTTTATGACTGGTTACTAGGAACTAAACAAGGATAAAGGTACCAGCGCAAACTCAGTAAAAAAGAGTCACCAGAACATATTATTTGGGAAAAAATGTTGGAGGCAGTTCCACTCTTGTTCCTGATGTCGCTAGAGGAATTAGGTTTTTTTACTGCACTTAAACAGAAAGAAGAAAAATGCTCACTGATATCTTCTCTGGTTGACTTTCAGAGGTTGAGGTCCTGTACACTGGGTTTGTTATGAATGTACTAAGAAACACCACCATCTGCCAGCTCCTTATCTTCCTGACAATACCTGCCACATTGCCTCTTTTACATTTACAAGTTGTATTGATGTATCATACCTATAGATAGATGAATGGACAGGGGCAGGACATCTGGAAACGCAAGAAATAAAGTCATGGGTGCAGGACATAAAGCTCTATAGGGTTGCAAAGAGAACTATAGGGTTGCAGAGACATCATGGACTTGTAATCCCTCCCTGGACATAGGTACTGAAAGGGAGCTGGTATTCGGAAAAGATGGAAATAATGGTAAAAGCGGTGTGTGTGAATGGAATGACAGACTGATGTTTCAGAATCCCGATAAAACAGATTCTGTTTGCATACAAAATTACTTCGGGGAAAGATAGTGGGTAGTTGTTAGAGTCTGCTGTAGAATTCCACAGTTAAATTTGGATATGGATAGAGATGTTCAAACCGTTATTACAGGGAGAAATTCTGCAGAGAATTGTCTCATTATGGCAGACTCCGATTTCTCAGACATAGACTGGAGAACAAATGCTACTGAAGGCAGCCCATATATTCCGGAGTGTGACAACTGACAGATTTTCTGACAGAAAGCAGAGAGGCTTCTTTCTAAACTTAGTTACAGAAAGTATTGAGGTTGTTATAGGACAGCTAATTGTAAAAAATAGCATCGGATCACATGAATGTTGGTTTAATTTAAATAAAATGGAGGGATAAACAAAAATAGATCTGTTAGTAAGTCTGTCTATCAGAATTTTAAAGAAATGAGTGAAGGCAGCAGAATTTAATTGTTTGGGGACTTCTCTGGGGAGGAGACTTGGATTTTCTTTAAGGCAAAACACGGAAGAATTTCTGGAGCTTTTAAACTCTGCAAAGCAAAAAACTTCTGGGAAAAGCCTCAAAACCTAGCTGTATGCAAACCCACCTCAAAAATGGTGCCGAGATGGAAATGGAAAAAGGACGATCAGCAATAAAGGCTGTGCCTTACAGGTCAATTTTCAATAAGGGCTCTTGAAACAAGGGCTCAAAGACAGAGCCAGCTGATAGGAAATGAGAGCAGAAAGGAAATCTGCATTACTGTAGATGGAAGCAAAACTCGGAGCTCCTTGTTTTCACCCAGTGCAACCAGAAAACCTCTGTTTCAGGATTAAAAAAAAGCTGGTGTATGAAATCCTGCTGCTGGTGAGAAGCATCTTAAGTAAGTCTTTCCACTCAGAACTGGTGCCATGTGACTGGAGAAGAGGCAATATCTGGTGCATTTCCCAAGTACCTGGCTAAAACAGGCCTATAATGCAGGCTTCAATACAATACAAAGCTTTAGAGCAGCTTTTAAAGCAAAAACTAATTGAAAATGAAGGTAAACATAAAAGATGAAAAATAACAAATCTCTGCAAAAAACTAGATCATAAGAGAGCCACAGAGTCTAGGCTAACTTGATATCTTTCTTTCATAACCCCTTTCTCAACAAATAAAATGTGGCAGATCTATCAAAACTTTGGCATAATGGTGATTACCATGCTAATGGGAAAGTACTGGTGAAGCTTGAGAAGGTGGGGATTAGTAAAAGATAGCTAAGGCAGGTAAAGGAACTAGTTAAAGAAAGATACTGCAGGATTATGTTGAAATGCTGTTGAAAAACTCGGGCTGGAGAAGGCTTACTATTACTTTTTTCAGCACTGATTACCCTTGGAACCAATCTTGTCTGAATATTTCTTTTAATGACCTTGATTGTAAAAAGTAATATACTAATAAGGTTTTGGGAACCATTATCAATGTAGAAAAGGAGAGTGATATGTAGAAAAATCAGGAGTAGCTTGCAGGCTGGAAAAGTAGAAATGAGATGAAATTTCATTACATGCATTTGGTTGCTAATAATTTTTTTTAATGTAATTGAAGCCTCATCAGAGTGACATGACACCAGAAGAACCTGTGTTTTTTAAAGGATCATGAAATAACTAGGATTAACCAGTGCAATGCCTGAGTCAACAGAGAATTACAATCCTAGATCATACCTAGTGAGATATTGCCATGAGAAATATGAGAGCTCTGGAGAAATGTAATCTGGAGTACTCTATATAGTCCTGGTCATCCATATTCAGCAAAGATGAATTCAGACTGGAACTGATGAAGGGAAAGTCTATGAAGATAATCAAGAGAATGCAGAACCTCTCATGAGATGAGAGAATGAGCAGCAGGAAGAATGATTCTTACTTTCCCATCAACGTGTCTCTTATTCCCTGATCCCATCTGTCTATCACAATAGTCCCACTGGGCAGGGGAAAGCAGTGCAATGCCTTGTCTGGAAGGATGCATATTAGGACTGGCTGGTGGCTGGTGCCTTACAAAACAACAGGCTGAAGTCTGCCTGCTTTTCCCTTTAGTGGAGGCTCTCATTTGTCTTTTTTTCCTCTGACTTGGCTGCTTTTTTCCCCAACATTTAAAGAAACATAATTATCTTTGAGATGTTGGCTGTTCTTTTATATTTGATTGAAATAGCACAATGGATCAGAAGTTCTTAAAAGTCAGGACTGAAGGTCAGAAATGGACTATATAATCACATGAACCTCATTTCCTTAGGGAACAAGTGTAAAAACAGGGATGGCACAAGAATAAATAGGGACAGACTGCTGATGAAATTAAAAAGGCAGGACAGCAGCAGCAGGTCTCTATCAATCAGAGGATTAAACTTCCAACTGGTATATTAGATAGAAAGGGTATAACTAGTTTTAAGATTGTAATCAGGTTATGAAATGGATTATATGACATGATTGCCTTCAGGAAGTCCTCTCCTGTCCTATCAGAAACAAGGGTGTGCTAATGTGATGGCTCTATCCTAATAAGTGCAAGATAACATTTTAAGATTTGCAAAGGGGCCTACAGATCAGTTTAAAAGTCATTTGAAGAAGACACATTTACTCCACAGTATATCATATTTGTTCATCCTTGTCACTGAAAATCTGTTTTGCCAAGTTGCAGGCAGAATCTGTGACTATTGCTTGCTCTGCTTTTCTTTCTCTCTGGAAAGGCTGGGCGCTGGACTGCAGTGGTGCAGAACCTTGACAGCACGGAGAAAAGCAGTGGCAGATTGCCCAGAACTCAAGTGCTGCCCCTTATTTCCATACAAATACACATGGAATTGTATAAGATTTTACATCAGAATTCTTTTTTTAATTAAAGAGCACTGCAAATGTAGGCAGCACTTTACAGAGCAATCCAAAATTGCTGTGAAGGTCACAAAAAAGAAAAGCCATGTAAAAGCATAGCGTTGTCCTCACAAAAAAATTGTAAAGACTTAAATGAATTTCAGTTTATTGCGCTGATATGAAAAGAGTTCGAATTCCTGATGCATGAGGATGAGCTTTGCCAGAGGGTTTTTTAATGAGCTAGCTAACACATAATTTCCTTCTGCCAGATAAAGTTAGAACCTATCAGCCATGTCCTAAACTGCTATCAAGTCTCTAAACTTCTTGTTCAGCTCAGGCAGGAACAGCAATTTGTTTGCAGTAGAAGGACTGGAGAGCGATGCTTGGTGGCACTGGGAACTTTTGTACGCTGGCTGCGGTGTCAGCATATGAACAGTGCAGGAGTTTCCAACAGAGCTGGTAGAAAATGGGAAAATGGTTGGCCAGGGAGATCTCATGGAAATGTAGTTTCAGCAGAATCCAGCAGCTCTATGGCAGTGTGGTGACTTCAATGAAACTTGATGAATTTCTATGAATTGTTCTCAACATCTCATTTTGCTTCTGTGCTACTGTCAGTCTATATTAAGAACTGCAGTTTTATATGATATAAACTTTGATTAGACTTTGATTAAACTTTGATAGAGACTTTGATTAATAGTACTGTATGGAGAAGCCAGAACAAACCCCCCAGGGGCTGATGAAGAAAAAAACGTCAAGTGCTGACTAGCCAGCATAATATGCAGTAAACAGGAATGAGAAGCTAATCTATAATTTAAACAATGTGTTAATTAATACAGCATAAATAATGAAATCTGTGGTAAATCCAGGGAGTAATCTTGTCTATCTGCTCATCTAGGAGCAGCTAGAACACCATGCCCTTGAGTAAGATGACAGTAACTGTATGCTAACGGATAGGAGTCTCTTTCCAATCAGATGATCAGCAGGATTTTTTTGCTCCCTGGTTTTTACTAATTTTAAGATGGGAAGTCTTTCTAAAATCGAATGGCTTAGTGGGAAAATCGAAGGAAGTAAAAGGAGAGTGCCAAGGGATGACTGCCAGTCTGTGGGCGCGATTCCAAAACAAGGTGCCACAGAAAGGGACAGCCCTGACCTTCCCTACCCACCCTGATGCCATGTCCCCCCTGCCTCCCCAAGGCTGGCACTACCAGTTGTGTGACACCCCCATGCCCCAGAGAGTCCAACTGGATCCTGCTGAGACTCAACGAAGTTAGCAATGAGGAAAATAAAAGTGTCCGAGGGACCCAGTGTGCAGCCACAGGAACGCCAGCCTCGTAGCCTTTAGACTGATCTTACTGTGTCACCAAATCTGCCTAATACTTATTATTGTGGAAGTGTTCGTTTTTATAGCAAAGACTGTGAAACTACTGCTTATTTTCTAAATGGCTTGAAGGGTAGAGGCATTTTTAAGGGAATTACTTGCAGCCTTCTGAATTTATTTGGGTAATCCAATAATCCAAACACTTCCAACTCTGATACTTTGTTTTCCTGTGACTTGGAGTTAGATCCAGTGCAGGACCTGGTTGCCCAGCCCTGGGAGCAGAACTGAAAACACAGGGTGAAGGGCCCAGGTCCACAAGGAGTTTCAGGTGGTTGGTGTATGTAGGCTGGCATTGAGATCAGTTAGCCCGCCCTGGCCTCCAGGCTATTGCTATTAGACTGTTTCTGGTAGCTGAACTAGCTTACCTGCAGATGGTTCAGAGGCTTCTGTCCACATATATGCCCCTATGCAAACAGATGGATGCAGGATGAGCATCAGTTGTTTCACTGGACTTTCTGCCATTGCTCCCCCCACATGCAGAGCTGCCCCATTCCTCATACAGTTCCCACCTAGAATAAGACTGGTGAAGCTCGTGACTCCCACCATGAAGCTGCTTAGGACAAGACTTTTCTACAGAGTAACTAAGAGAGAGGAGAAAAAACAAACAAAAGCAATGCAGTTTGGAGGTGCAGCTGGCTCAGCAGAGAAGTTGCTGTGGGAGTGCTGCGCTCAGAGCACATGAAGAGAAAGGAAGGAAAAGAGACTCCCATGAGGAAAAGACTGAGGGATTACTTATTTTCAAGGCACATCTGTCTTCTATAGATATTTCTTCAGACTCAAGGGAACCACCAGGGTGGAAAACATGGAGGTAATAGGGGGGGTTAGCAGAGCTCCAGCTTAGTCCAGCATCATATTGAAGTTGTTTGTCTTCTTGAGAAATTAGCACTGAGAAATCATCATCTTCCCCCATAAGTCGTTTCACTCCTTCCACTCTGGGAGGGACCTGGCTGCTGATTGTAGGCAGAACAAGAAAGATCATTGCCTTTAATCGTGCCAGTTTTGATGAAATCTTAAAGAAGAATCAGATTTTTAGATAATAATTTAGATACTGTTTTATCAATGCTCAGATTTCTCTGGGTGCCAACACAGAAAAGAGATGCCACTCCATAATGACTGTCCATGGCCTCCCGCATAAGCAATGTTCTGCTGCAGCAGTCACGGTACAGTGGTACACAATCCTTGCTAGAAGTTTACATTGCAGTTTTTTAATCCATGTTTGCGGAGCCCAGGCAAGTGCTAAAGGATCCTTGTGGTGCATCCTCTGGGCTTTTGAAGTGGCCCTCACTGCAGTGTATGGAAGACTAAGAAGGAAGGTTTTGCACACATTGTGCAATATTTTTCTTGATCTTCATAAGGACGTCTGTACATGCCTGTATGTGTTTCTTACCTTGATTAGCAGGGCTTAAGGACTGAAATAAGAAATAATCCACACCTAGCCAACACCCATTACAAAATGGGGAATCTTCAGTCACACTGACAGCATTCTCCTGTTGGGAATGATGCTATTTTGGTGCATTTGGAATGGAAAATATACAATTTCATAAATAAAATATTTAACAGTTTTTCTTGTGGTCATTAATGGCTCGATATTAGAAATACCCTGCTTATAGACCAAGGCATTTCCAGTATCATTCATTTCCCATGCCAAATTTGTGGTTTGTGATGGAAGTGTACTTTTAAGAACATGGACCAGTGATGGCACTTATCAATTGTCATGATAACTTTGTCCTGCGGGACAGAGAACTAAAAGAACAATAATAAAAACCAAGTAGCATTCTCTAAACAAAGAAAATCAATCAAACACTCTGTTTATTGATCCATATTAGAAATCTCTATAACAGGCTCAGTGAGCGGACAGCTAGCTGAAGCATGTACCTTATGGCTATGCCTTTTAAAACACCCAGTTGTAGCATGATACCACTGAGAGAAATTATGCTTTCCTTATGCAGCCTCACAGCAAATCTACCATCCTATAGTGCAACGCATTATCCTTAACATTTCTTTAAAAAAGGAGAGAGAACAGAAAAAGGATTTTCACAGCTGGCAATGTACTAAAACATATTAGCTTTCATCAGGAGAATATAATGGTACTACTGTTTAAGAAAATGCTACAACCTTGTTTAATTTTCTTAGTTTTTTTAAATGGAGCCTTTTCTCCTTGGAAGATGGAAGAAAATGGGGGAAGAGAGGATAAGTAAGTATTTTCAGCCTTCTCAGCTGAAATCCATAATTATAGTTTTATTCCTTTCTGGTTTCTGATACATAAATTTCACAGAGCTGATTGCAGGCTCCAGGAACCATCTTTGCCTTTTAAATTGAAGCATTTCAGGTTTTCTCTAATTAACAACCACTTGCAGAGTACATCACAGGCTTAGTGCCTACACACCAGCCAGGTTTCTCATAGACAGATCTGTTATTGCACTAAAATGAAGGCGAGAGGCCTTCTGTATTAATAGTTTATGAAGATAGCTAAATTACAGCTGACCATACAGTATTCTGGCTATGTTTTTCTCCTAAGTCTCTCTCTGGAGTCTCTTTTTCCGGGGGGACAAAGCTTCTTGAAGTGATAATACCTTCTCCTGAATGATAATAGTTTGGACTGATTGGTGTGGGGCAGCATCATTTTGAGAAATAGCTGTAGGAAGTGTTTAGGCAACCTTCCTTGTACAGAGCACCAACTAATTAAAATAGAAACTTTAGCTTTCTTTCCCCCTTAAGGTGGCAGAGTTTTGGATCTAAAGAAACAAAACCAAAAAACCACCGGAAGCAGGACAGCTGTTATTAGACGTCAGTTCAAAGAGGAGGTAAATGAAAAGCCTCTGATTTATCCACAGGAAACTGCCCAGGATCAAGGTCTTCACATAGTTACCCACTTTGTTCCCAGTCCTTTTTCACCTGATCAGCCTCACTGCGTGTTACTCATAATAAGCTAACTAGACCCAGAGCTTCTTGGAGCAAGGTGCTGTCACAGTTTTATCTTGTACAGTGGCAAGCACACGAGTTTTTTCTTAAAAGCAAATGGCAAAAATGCTGCATTTCCTTCCTCCCTCTGTCCCTCCACTCTTCCTCCCCTCCTCCCTTCACTCTTCACCGTCTCATGACGTTTGTGTCACCTTCTGGATCCCAAGTTCTCATTCACCTCATTCCCTTGCTAATAATTTCTGCCCAGGTGCAGCCATAAGGCAAAACAATGGTGCAATACAAAAGGAAAGCTATCAGGTAGCCAAAAGTAGCATCAAAAGAGCAGTAGAGAAGGACATATTCTTATATCTGTATCGCTGACTGACAAAACCCTATGGCAGGACATATGCACGCATGTACCATTTTAAAGAAGTAATTATGCTTGCTGAAAGCATCAGCCTTAGAAGGAAACCCACAGCTTGAAGGAATGAGTATTGTTGTAATGCTCAGGAGATGACTTGTATTATTTCAGATAAACATGGCCGAGAACTGATGGACGTGTTCCATAGACACTGGCATTTTCTTCACAGAATAGCTGTTTTCTGCTGTGCCGTTTTCTGTTTTGCGTAATACCGTATGAACCTCATTACTGCAGTTTGAGGGTTTTGAACATTCACAGAAAGAAGCATAGGGAGAAGAGCAATAGTTTGATTGATACAATTTTCACGTTGGCCCAGTGGATAATCAGAAGAGCTCTTCTATTACAAGGCCATGCAGAAAGGAAAACATTATAAATCCTACCCACAACCCAGGGCCAATAAGAAAGGCTAAAAAACCTCCAACAACACAGGCTTTCTTGACAGTCATTGTTAACAGCTTAACAGGAGCTAGCAGGCAAGATCTGCTCTTATGCCAGGAGTACAAGGCACACAGCAGTTTGAAAGAAGGATAAATATGTATGTATAGAAATTACATCTTCCTAAAATGATAAAAAACAAATAGATTAAATGAACCCCTACCTTGGAGAGCCTGGAGTGTACGAGTCTGTACAACAATACAGAGCTGCAGGACCAGCTGTGGTGCACTTTCCAGAAACGTGGCTAGCAAATGCAGCATACTCACATCTGCATACTCATACACCATTTTCCAATAAAACCGCCATCTGTCATTCTCTCCACTCCGTCGACTCCGGATACCCAAGTATATTGTGTGGAAATACCTAGGAATAAGAAAGAGAGGTTATAGAAATGCAGAACAATATTTTACAGGTAACACTTCTGCTGGAAAATAACCAACATTTTTTCAATGTACTTCAAAATAATGAATATTTATTTAAAAGGATTATCGTATTGCAATTTATAATAGTTGACGTGATAAGAGTAAACTAAACTGAAGACAAGACTTGCCTTCATAAAACCATTTAAAAAGCTTAGCATTGTCTTATTTGTTAAATGGTGTTCCTTTGAAGGACCCAGTTTTCCGAATTGAAATATAAGGGGGATGTGTTGATAATAAGGCCTCCCTCAGAATTTTTTCAAGTAATGGGGGGAAAAAAGCTAATTCTGCAATGGTCTCTACTCAGAACCTGCAAAGAACTGATCTCCTTTCTGCATGACTCTGTGTGGACTCGGAAGACCACCTGCACTGCAAGCCTGGGGTGGTCTTAGCCTGGGGCCCTGCTATGGCTGAGCTCATTGTCCTGCTTTTCCACCCGTCTAATGCATTGAATATCATATTTCAGATACTGCCAAATATACAGTGCTTGTTCTCATAGTTTGATTATTTTAGGAGGAAAGAAGATGTAGCTGTGAGTTCCCATTTTAGGAGGAGCGGAGATCTGGCTGTGGGTTCCCTTGGTGATTAGAAGTGACTCACTATGATAGCTCCCGTGCAGCAGCAACAGTAAGAAGCAGCAGGAGCCAGGAGCCCAAGAGGCTGCTGCTGCTGGCAGTAGTAACTAGCAGATGAGAGAAGTAACGGTCAGAAAGCATGTGTCAGCTCTGGTGGCCTGTGCAAGCAGGGGGAAAAACACCTGGCAACCAGCCAATTAAATAGATTTCAATGGGTGCAGGAGCAATGAGTGGTTTTAGAAAGCAAGGGATGTCTTCTGGTGGCCAAGCCACCTGGCTGCTGCTATGCTTTTCATGACCCTTGCAGAGCTTGCAGCGGTCTCCTGTGACACACGTGTGTCACAGCGCAACGACCACTCTGGGTGGCCTTTGGTCTGCTCTATTATTCTGATCTGCTCTCTGTTATTCTGTGTCAGAAAGTCTAGGCTCCCACCCTGCTCCTACAATTTTAGTTCAAAACTAAGTAAGGCTGGCTGAAAAAACAGCCTCACTTAATGAAACATTCTGAAGATTAAGATGTTGTCTTGCATCAGGGTGTCTTGCATCCTACCAGAGTGCCCTGTTGGGCTACTAAATGATATGGATCTCCATTTCTCTTTTTCTCACCGTATCTTTCACATCCTGGTCCTGAAAGCATTTCCTTATGATCTTTTTAATATGTTTTCACAGCAGCTTTTTTTTTTTTTAGTGAGATTATATTTTCTAACAAGAAAAATTTTAGTAAATTTTAACCACTTCCAATATGAAATGTTTTAACTGGTTAAGATAAAACATTTCAGTATTTCTCCTCCTTTTCACAAGTCCTTGTCTTAAAACCCTTTTCATGACTGGAGGAGCATGGTGAATTGTGGAACCTCTTTTTATATAGGCTGCATGCAACCTTTCATTCCTCTTCTGTTCAGTTGTAACTCCGGCAGTATCCTTGCCGATGAGAAGATTTTTGGCCTCTGACTGGCAGAACAGCCCAAGACTCAGTTGCCCCCACAAAGAATGACTGCTGTGCTTGTACCCAATGGACCCTTGTACCCAGTGCACATGCCACCACAGAGCAACAGCTTTACTCAGGAATATGCATCAAACAAAACCAGGGAGTAGCACAGAGAAACAGCTGAGAGGCCAGATCTGAGCCTGCAGCATTTCTCTTGACAATGCACATCATAGCAATATAAAAGGAAAACACATTAAAGTCACATTTAAATTAAAATCACACCAGGTGGCTTTGAATTTTATCAAAGTCCCATGTGGGAGTGAAGCAGCAATGAAGCACTCAGAGACTGAGACGACAGAGGTACAATAAGCAAGACATCAACCCTACCTCTCATGCAAAGCACTAAGCAGGTCTAGATGGGTTAGAGTATGATGGGATAACAGGGGCTGTCTGATGTCTTCAGGATTAGGTAAAGTGAATTGGCCTGCTGCCCAGATCTGAAGAAGCCACTCAGCTGGAAAGGCATCTTTTGCTGCCCAGTTCTGCTAATGGGGTCTGTTGGACCCCCAGGTTCTCAGTCACAATCAGTTTAATTGTTCCTAGACCTCTCATTAGTGTCCTCCAGCACAACAGGGACAGGTAAGACTTGTATTTCCTTCTGTAGTTTGGATTTTGGGTGGGTTTTTTTTGCCCTGCCTCACATATCCCCCCAAGGGGCACACCTGGGAATATTGCACATAGTGGGCAGAGAGCATCTTCAGCATCCTTCTTCTGAGATATCACTAACACTTGCTATAAATACCTAAAGTAGCTTTGGCTGCTGAGGGTTGTGCCAGGAGGCTCCAGCTCTGCCAACGGAGCCATCTGCAACTGCAGTTCTACAGCATTTGTGCAAAAAATACTTTTCCTATTATGAAAATGATGTGCTGTGCCAGGCAACATCCCCTAGGGTTCTTTACCTGCTCTGTGGAGTGGTTGTGCATGGCAAATATGCTGTGATTAATGAACCCTTATGGAAATATTTCCTCTCCCATTGCACTTTATTGTGAAACACTGGCAGTGAGTTATTGGGGACTGGGGAATCATTGCTCTTTGTCTACTTAGCTCTCTGCAATTTAGACACAAGAGGCAGAGGAGGAAGACACTTTCTCTTTTTACACACTGGGGACCAAATTTCAGCCTAGGGTGGTATTTTTTTCTGTCCTATCAATTTTGGCCAAATTAATTGCAGGCTGAAATGAGCATTTACACACATAATTACTGTCACTGATTTATAGGCACAATCAGGTGATTAGACAGCTAAACATTCTCATTTGCATCCACAATTAATTGCACCAGCAATTGATGTTAGGTGTGCAAATTAGCAGTTATTAAAATAAAAAGATAGTCTCATAAAATGCTTCATATATCAAAGACACTTTTTTCCTATCGTGAAATAAAAAAAAAAAAAATTGGGAGAAAGTGCTTTTCTTGTTGTGGTTTCCAAATATAGCTTAACACTGCAGTAATGACACATTCCATTTTATGTATATGCATTATGTAACTGCATCTTAGACACCCTCACTGGAGTCCTATTGTCAGCAGATGCTATACAGACACACTCAGAGGTAGCTCCTGCCCTGAAGAGTTTTTATATTTTTGTCTTCTGGCATCATTTTGGTGGAAATGCACGTCTTTCTGTGAGCCCACATTGTGGCTCTTATATACAGTTATTCCAGAAAGATACAGGAAGAAGTAGTAACAGCTCTACACTGGAAAATATCTTGGGTTCTTTGTAGGGTAAACTGATGCCAATGAACCTGAAAGACCAGATGTAAACGTTATTATTTGGTTGTGATTGCATCTAGAGGCCTCAACTACAGTCTTGTGCAGGTTCTGTACAAACATACAAAAACTGCCTATCCACTTCCCCAAAGAGCATTTAACTGACATGAAAAGAAATGACAAGGAGTGAAGAAGTGAGAGTTAGAGCACCAGAGGAAGAAGGTAAAAAAAGAGGAATGGGAAGTATGGTAACAATACTGCCATCTAGTAAAGTAACTACTTCATCTAATAAATCAAGATAGTCCATTAAAGTTTCTGATTTCATTAGAAAAAGTAAAAAACAAATAAAAAACTCCACCCCCCCCGAAAAAAAAATTCCACAATTTCATAGCTCTTATGTTTGTGGAGAAAAGCTTAGAAACAACTGAGTTTCCTAAAGATCTTACAGTTAGAAGACTATAAAATATACTATGAAAAAGCAATATCAAATTTTATTATTTTAAAATTACTCTTTTTTTTGAAGCCAGACCACTGCTTGGATTGTCAACACTGATATAAACAAGCTTACTATTCAGAATAAAGACAATGGAGTAGGAAGCAATACTTCCTATATTGCTAATAATCAGATGGCAACATATATATCGTAATTTGAGGCTTAATAACTTTTTTACCCTCTGGGGGAAATGGAGAATGCTTCAGCATTTAATTGTTTTAATTTATTTCAGTACATCAGACAGTACAGTATACAGACCATTGATAAAGCACAACCCTAAAGGATATAAATCTGAGACAAGATCACAAGTGACATCCTTTTTCCATTATATTAATGAGGGAAGGCAATAAAGTAAAAAAAAAACAGAAGCAGCTTAGTCCTTGCGCTGCCTACAAGAAGTGTTCAAGATGCAAGACAAACAGAAGCAAAAAATTGCCTATATTTGTAGTTGTGGAAAAAATGTATTTCTGTTCTAGGGACAGAGACATTCATTCTGATCAGACAGTGGATCTCCAGTGTTTCCAAAATCAAGAGTCCTCATTTTGCTCCAGGTTTACATACCAGTCTTGAGGATCATCAGCATAGACTGATACCTACATTTGAAATACTTCTGGTGACACTTCAGTTACATGACTGAAGCATGGCCAATTGTGCATTTAATTGAGATGTGGTAGTGTAATTATATGATAATACCAAATATTTATAGGAGTGCTTTTCAAGTTTAAAGTGCTTTACAAACATCAGTTGATTAATTGGGATGAATGTAAATAATCTCACAGGGTTCATTCCCCAGGAATTGGCAGCTGACCAACCTAATACCTTCCTGCAGGAGCAAGGTATATCTTTTACTCAGCAAACTCAAACCTCGGTGAGATTTCATAAGCCCATGATGGGGATGAGTTGCCCTTTTCCTGTGTGCAGAATAACGTCACTCCTTTCTCCCTTATTCTTAGGAATGTGGTATTCTGTCTGGAATTTGTGGATAAAAAACCTTCTTCTCAGCTCTTGCTCCAGTACAAGGTAGGCAATGAGGCCCCCAAAATACTTTCCAAACAGGAGGCGATTCCTCGGATATTCTGGAAGAGAGAGTTCAGATGCCACTGGCATCTGGGCTAAAGGTTTCCAAGCTGACTACAGTTCATCTACTCTTTTATAAAAGACCTTCGGTGAATATTCTGGTATCACTGAAACTGAAGAGGCTTTTGGCAGTGATGTAACAGAGCTTGGGTTTTTACCCAGTTTACTTCGTAGTAGCTGGGTGTCATTTATGCCCATTACTTCTCTCTCAGAAATGATGTCAGAAGCTGCTCCGTTGTGCTTCACAGACACTATTCTTTTTAGTACAGACAGCTGAGGCTTATAATAAGTGGAACAGAGAAACTGAATCCTGATTGCTGGTGGACCTGTTGTTCCCATGTGTGTGGGACTGAACTGTTCTTGCTGCACATAGTTTGGCTCAATCAATGCCTTTCAGTCTTCTGAGCTCCTCTGGACTTCCCATCCCAAAGTTTGCCATTTGCCCTTAGTTCCTTTCTTTCAGCCCCACAATTTATTGCAAATCTTTAGCTACAAAATGAGATTTTGGAGATTAGGAAGAGTTTTGTTCAGCTGCTTTTCATTTAGACAGTGTGCACAAGTATGCGCGTACGCAAGCACATATGCAAGTCCAGTCTGACTATGGCTCCAAGCAGTTCTTGCTACAGATTTTCACCATAATGAAACCATCCATCTGATGGTAATATGCACAGCTCTAGAAAAAAGTCTTCCGTTTAGAAGTGTCAAAGACTACATTGCTACCATGTGCTTAATCTAAAAAGTCCTTAGGATGATACACATGAATGAGAGACCATTTGCATTCTTTGGAAAAATGAAAATGTTCTGATTTCATGCCTCATGTAGTCCATATTTATTACAATTGCTTAAGTCAGTAAAGGACATGTGCTTATGTTACATAATCTACTGAAACATTTGCAAGAAGATCAAAAGTCATTAATGGCTAGTGGTAGCAGTCCTAGACATTTATTCTGCTGCCTAATTTGCCCCTGTATCAAACAGTACATTAAACAATTTAGCCATACCATAAACAGTTGTTCTTTCTGTGTTTGAGGGGTGGAGAATAAAAATCACTACTGCAGAGCTAAAAAACAGTAGAATAAACAGCAATTCACATAAGTGGTATTTTCTTCTGTTGCTTAGTTACCAGAGAAAACTTAACTGTATTTGTATCTCAACAGTATTTGTCGTGTTAAATAACAACAGATTGTCCTATTTTGCTTCTTATGTGCCTTTTTATTAGGTGTGCCTAAATACTTTCAAAAAAAAAGTTTCTTTAGCAGGAATACTTACTTCCTTATCAGTCTGTGCCAACGCTTATTCTTTTTGTTCTGAAGAAATGGACAAATCCCTTCAGTTTTAATTCCTTTTTCTAGAAAGGAACAAGCAGCCAATTTTTAATTTTCCAATCAAATTATTTTTTGATGGGAGCATTAAGGTTTAATGTGCAAAAGGAAACTGAAATGCATTCTGTAGCACAGCAGTGACCAAAGCTTGTCCAACCAAGCACGGTTCTGGCAATTTACCAGCAGTCAGAAGTCTGGGCTTAATTTACTTTAAATTATGAGTGCAGCATCCTCATCTGTGTCACTGAGATGAGATCCATGTGAGGACAGATCCCACTGGGGAATATTTCATCATAAGAGATGTTAAAAGACTTATTTCCAGAATACACCTCCATTACAAAGATAAAAAACAAACCCCAACTTCTTGTATTCCCTTGCAGTATTTAAGATATCAGAGAAATATCTCCTTTATTTCCTGTAAAACAAAGCAAGACACTTTATGAGCATAAACTAAATTATTACATCTGTTTCATTATGACCTATAAAGCATTCCCCAGCATCTTCCACGACTGGGTGATCCTTCCCAAATGGCCACGAGTCGTATTACAGCAGCATTTTATGGTCATCTAAATTTTAATGGCCATCTGAATTTAGCTACTATTTGAATTCCCCAAATGTAACCAGTCATGCCCAGCACTTTCCTTCCTTTCCTGACATGGCCAAACTGTGGACCTCCAGTATGGGAACCACTGGTGTAGGGAGACAGTAGGAGCAGGTAGGACTAGTACAGGTTTAACGCGGAGAAGGCAGGGTGGCCTAAAGAAATCCTTGGTGCCCCCTGCTCCCCTACTAACCCCCCTCACCTGCAGGGTATGGCTGCTCGGCCCCACTGCTCAGGCTACAGTTGGATTCAACCCTGCGTGAGGCAAAGGCCCCCTCCAGGAGACAAATCTGCTTGTACTGGAAGAGAGGTGCAGCTTGCATGTTTGCATTGAACGGCATGGGTGCCGGGCTGTCCCGCCCTAGCACCCCTCCGGCTTTACAGCATTTTGCCATCCTTTCCTTTTCTCTGCGCCCTGCAGGTTCTGGTAAGACAGGCAGAAAACCCCCTGCCTATGCACACAGGGAGGTCATACACCCACACCATGCCCGCCACGTGCTGCCACATAGGACAGAAGTACTCCTGCAAGTGTGCCATTTAGTTTAATCATTTCCGTGTTTCTGTTTTCAAAACTGGGGTATTCCCAGTATGCGCTCGCCTCCCAGGGCTCCCCGTCAACCCGGCGGCTCTGTGGCATCCTGACCGGCCTGTGACTCCCCATGCTGCCAGGCTGTCCCTGCCGTGTCTGTGGTGCTCATCCTCGTGTCAGCTTTCCCCTCTGCAGCGCCGGGGCCCAGGGGTAGACGGAGCTCGGTGGCTGCGGACCCATTGGGCAGGCAGCTGATGGTGTCACTGCCAGTGACGAGGATGGCTTAACCTTGTCATGGGTTGTGATACAGCCATTGGCCGCAGCTCCTCAAGATGCTGCCCCGATACTTCTCAGGAGTAAACATTAGTGCATTTTTTGCACTATCAACTATGGGCTAGAATTTAAAAGGAGAATGAAGAAGTGAAATGAAAAAAAAAATATTCATAGCGTGCCGCAGCTGTCTATAGCTTTGTATCTCAGAGTTTCTTCACCAGGCATTGCCACTGGTGCTGCATAACAGCTGCCTTTCCTGTTTCAATCAGGGGACAAGGCCATTTAGACATGTTCAGCAGCACAACTAGAAAATTTTACTGCGCTCTCATTTCCTGTACGGCACCGCACACCTGCGTGCTCTTTAACCACAGCCACTGCGTCATCAAAAGCTGATGAAATTGCTTTGGGTCTCAGAGGCCCCTTGGTTTCCACCTGCGGGAAACGCTGGAGTTTCTTACGTATCGTCAAGGCTGCAGCCCTGGAAGTGATGCCCGTGTGAGACCAGACCCCTGAGGGCGAGCAGCTTCCCAAGAGAGCAGAGATCTGCCCTGCTCTGCATCCTCTGAGAAGCTGAGGGCTTTCCCGCCGTGTTGGAAAGGTCCATGTGGGCTTCCTGAAGCAACAACACTCAACTGAAACTGTTAGGAAAACATGGCTTTATTGATAAATGCCAGGACACTCCAAAGAGCTAAATTAAAAACCTGATTCACAGTCTACTGTGTGACTGTCTCCTTTTGGTTTTCTTCCCACAGTCTTACATACTTTCGGGGGTGCCCAAGTGGAAGGCTGTCTCTGTTCTGTGAACAAGAGTTGAGATCCCCAACCAATAGTGGTTTATGCTGAATTTCTTTCTCCTCTTCTCCTCCCTTCCTCCCCATGTCATATTTTCATTTGCTTCTAAGCCTGTCTGCCTGTTAGTCATCCCAAAGCACCCTGGGAACTGAATCCTGGTTTTGCCTTTGTGTCTCAGTCTGGAGATATCAAGAAGAATCAGGGAGCAGAAAAGCACAGAACCCCCCAGGGAGCTTCAGGCATTCCCTGGAAAGGCAATTAGTCATGGCCAAGGATCTGTACCATGCAGCTGTCACAGGAATATAATCATTATCATAGGCATCCTCACTTCACCAGCCTCTGGGGCTGCAGCAGGAGCTGAATTGTTTCCCTGTTCCTTCCCAGCTATGACAGGTTTATGATGATAGCCCTTGGAAATGGTCCTGAGACCCCCCTTGTGAGACTGGTGAGGAAGATGCACCTGTCTCCCGACCACCTGTTTGACTGCACTTGAAGAAAGGACCACTTGTAGAGTTAAGAAGCAGGCACAGCTGGAGAACAGTGCCTCTGGTTTCTTCTCAGCTTGGGGTACCAGGTGTATTTCCCAGCTCTCTGGAGAAGCAGCTGGCCAGCATCCCATCACCACATAAGGATAAGACCAGGGTAAGGCATCAAGAACCCTTTGCCTTCCTTACCCCATATTAGTTTCCACAGGAGCAAAGTGTACAATGGCACACTCTGAAAACCAGGGTCCCACAGCTGGAGGCTTTGCCGTCTGGAGACAGGCTCTTCTCCTGGGTACCAGTGTTTATTATTCATACTGCACACAGGGAGATGTTCAGGCCCCTCTGGGGGAGACGAGTCTCTCCCAGCATCCATCTCTCAGACCATTTCCAGAGGGACATGGGCTATTTATCAATCTGAACAGTCCACAAGGGAGGGTTCAACATGGAGGTGGAGCGCCAGAGCAGCTAGCGGGGTAAATATCCTGGAGCATTCCTGCTCCACTTCTTGGCCAGCTTTATTAGGGAACCCTTCAGTGGTGAGCTCACAAGCTCGTGGTCAAATTCAGCATCTGTAAGAGGGAACACCTTCGCACCATTATTCACAAGAACCCATGTTGTTTGTTGCTTTCTCTGATGTCTTTGATAAATTAAGTAGATGAATCTGCCTGCAGAATAGGCAGCTTTCCAGTGTCAACTTCCACAGAAGAAAAGCAGGTAGTTGTGATTTCCTTAGTCCAGGAAAGGAAAAATTGCATTTTTAAAGCAGAGGAGATGCCTGCAGTATCTTTTGCAAAAGTCAAGAGAAGCAACAGTAGTACAAATACTAGAGAATCAGAACAGCTAGGGTAGAGGCTATATTTTATCCCCACAGACAAAATATAATGTGTTTCCTTCCATATACACATCTTTCTTTCATGACCACCGGTGTGTGCTAGGATGAATCTGGGTTGTGTCACTCTGGGGACCTAGCACGTAATCTCACACTGTGAAACAGCAGGAGCTAGCTGCCTCCACTAACCAGTAAAAATGAACTATTGCCAACTTTCCCCTTCCTTCCGCCAAAAAACCTTCCAAATTGCTTATAAGAGCTTTTATAGGACCTGCCTGCTCTTTCTAGCTCAGAGAAAACACACAACTGAGAATTCTGTTTGGAAATATCTACGCTGTAAATAATTTTTTATTCATCCTATTTATACAGCAGTCTATGCTTCAGCTTTTTCTTTTGAAGTACTCAGGAAAAGCTATTAGCTAATCTTCCGATATAAAACTCCTAGTAAGTTGAATGCTCATTGTTTGGATGGAGCAATCTATAAGCATTCAGGAAGCCATGTGGGATTAGTCACTCATTAAGATATGGATGGACAGTGCTCGTGTGATCTTTATGTGATATTCAAATGGCTGTCAGCATTATTTAACAGGAATTCAGGCTAACTTCCTGTTGGTGCTTATAAGTGGTCCTGACTAATGGAGAATGTGCTTTAAATGTTGCCTGCTTGAAGAATTTTATATAAGATTCAATTCAAAAACAAATTTGCCAGCTAATAGTATTAGTAGTGCTGAACAGCATCTCACAAAGAAATGGTCCTGAATACTAAGCTGAACACTGCACCATGCACTATATCTGTCTGCTTTGCAAATATAGTATTCAGAAATCTTTGGAATAAAGTTTCTGACTTGGGTTTTGCCTAGGGGAAAAGCTCTAGGGCAAATGGCAGCATTTTCATTTCAGCCTTTCATCAATTCCCATAGGCCAAATCCAAAGGGCATCAGTAAGAAAAAGACCCTGAGGAATCTAGGGGGAATTTTGCCAACTTACAGACCTCCCAGTTTGCCCCCTTATCAATATATTATAGACAAAGATGAAGGAATGTAAGAGGTGACATGCTGGCGGGAACACACAAACCAAAGGAGAAAATAACATGAGCTGGCAAGACGGCAATTACATTTAGGACTTGAAAGCAAACTGTGGTCATTAGAGTTCTACAGTTTTTAGTCTAACTGGAATTCTCAATTCCAATATTAGTTCCATCTTAAAATATAGCTCAAAACCCAAGAAGCACTGAAGGACAGTAAAATGCTTATGAGAACAAATGCTTCAAGGAATAGCTTGTATCAAAGGGCACGAATATAACAAATCCTGAGACTGACTGTGAATTCAACAGCCATTTTGTTTGTAAAGTTATTTAGAAAAGAAGGCAGAGATAACACAGACATGCAACAAGAATGAAGAAAGACTTTTTGCTGTGGCAGGAATTCCCTGGACAAACAAGAGAAAAGAGACCTGACCACATCAACCTCTTTTATAGTGTATTTTGAGAAGGACAACCTAAGGGGCAGATGAATACAATGGCCATTGAAGGGGGCAGCACAAAACAGTCAGGTGTGTCAGAGCCTTATACACATATTATGTGTTACCTACTAGCTCAGAAAAGATTCATTCATGTGCAGCAGGAGCAACTCCAATGAAAAGTCTATTTAAGAAAAGAATTACTTCAGAAAAATCTGTATGATCAGTATGAGTTAGTCTACATGGGCAGTTACATACATTTAATTGAAATTATGAATTTATAATGGTTGATTTAAGCACTTAAACTCTTGACTTACAGGAGGCTTGCTTTGGTTTAGGATTGATTAAAAGCTGGTTTAAGGTAAACTGAAATAAGCCAGTAAACTGAATTAGTCTCCACCCAAAGGTTTGAAAAAAATTAGCTAAGGTTTGGCCTATGAACACTTTTTTGATACTATTTTTAGTTGGGTGTAAGATCAGTAAAGTTTCGCAACACAAATCACAATCATATTTGCATACAGATGCATATGAATAAGCTTGTCATCCCCCTGCAGTATAGGCATCTTATTCCAGTAGAGGAGGTTATAACATCTGATAGAAGGCTTGTAAATCTTGGGAGACCATACTGTTGAAATGCTCCAGATATATATAACTAAACAAACACAAAATCTGTGTGCAGGTAAGTCTCAAACTGTTGTACGTATAAACAAAGAGCAACACTTTTAAGTATCAAGTTTGAAGTCATTGCCACCTAAGTTGCCCTGAAAATCAGTATAATTAAGAGCCTGATGTAGCACAGGAGTGCTTTCAAGAGGGTAAAACTGGACAGGGGGTTGCTAGGAGCCATAGGGCCACCTGGTCCTCACCAGGGTGAGGGGGCAAATGCCAGAGCTGGAAGGCTCATTTGGGACTTGTGGAGGGAACACTTGCTCCCCACACAGCATCCGGCACTATCCCTTTGCACCTGGGCAGGAAACATTCCCCAGCACTGGTTGCCCTAAACACACTGCAGGTTAAAAGAGCTCTGAAGGGTATCTACAAACCCTACTTTGGCTGTGGTATGTCCATTGAAACTGGCAAACTTACTGTGATCTGCTTCACCCTTCCATTATAATCTTAATTACAGAATGACAGAATGGCTGGGTTGGAAGTGATCTCTGGAGGTCATCTGGTCCAACCCCCCTGATCAAGCAGGGCCATCACCTAGAGCTGGTTACTCAGGAGCACGTCCAGACGGCTTTTGAATATCTCCAAGGATGGAGACTCCACAATGTCCCTGGGCAACCTGTGCCAGTGCTCGTTCACCCTCACAGTCAAAGAGTGTTTCCTGATGTTCAGAGGGAACCTCCTGTGTTTCAGTTTGTGCCCATTGCCTCTGGTCCTGGCACTGGGCACCACTGAAAAGAGCCTGGCTCCATCCTCTTTACACCCTCCTTTCAGGTATTTATATACATTAACAAGATCCCCCCTGAGCTGTCTCTTCTCTATGCTAAACAGTCCCAGCTGTCTCAGCCTTTCCTCACAGGAGAGATGCTCCAGTCCCTTAATCATCTTTGTGGCCCTTCAGTGGACTCTCTCCAGTAGCTCTACATCTCTGTTGTACTGGACAGCCCAGAATAGGACACAGCACTCCAGGTGTGGCGTCACCAGTGCTGAGTAGAGGGGCAGGATCACCTCCCTCGACCTGCCGGCAACACTCCTCCTAATGTAGCCCAGGACACCATTAGCTGCCTTTGCTGCAAGGGCACATTGCTGGCTGATGCTCAACTTGGTGTCCACCGGGACACCCAGGTCCTTTTCTGCCAAGCTGCTTTCCAGCTGGGTGGCCCCCAGCATGTATTGTTGCACGGGGTTGTTCCTCCCCAGGTGCAGGACTTTGCACTCTCCTTGTTGAACTTCATGAGGTTCCTGTCAGCCCATTTCTCCAGCCTGTCAAGGTCACTCTGGATGTCTGCACAACCCTCTGGCGTATCAGCCATTCCTCCCACTTTTGTGCCATTAGCAGACTTGCTGAGGGTACATTCTGCCCCATCATCCAGATCATGGATGCAACATCTCTCAAGATGTTAAACAGGATCAGAGCCAGCATTGACCCCTGGGTTACACCGCCTGGTTACCGGCCTCCAACTAGACTTCCTGCCACTGTCACAATCCTCTGAGCTCAGCTGTTCAGCCAGTTCTCAATCCACCTCACTGACTGCTTCTCCAAGCCATACTTCATCAGCTTCTCTATGAGGATATTATGGGGGACAATGTCAAAAGCCCTGCTGAAGTCTAGGTAGACAATATCCACTGCTCTCTTCTCACCTACCAGGCCAGCCATTTCATCGTGGAAGGTTAATACTAAAACTAAGAAGAGATCAGTATGGCAGAACTTATGGTCAGGTTTATAGGTACAGCATTGGTGAAAAAAATGAAAGCTTACAAGTAAATCAAATATAAAAAAATATAATCCTAGCATCTGTATAGCAAGCAGATAGCGCTTTAACTACCCGGCCCTGCCACCAAAAATCCCTCAGACATACGGCAGATGCCAGAGCTGGAATTCCTTGTTCAGACTGACACCTCATCTCCAAAATGCCACCTGCTACAAGCCTGATTCTTGGCCTAGACTTTACAGATTATTACTTCTTCAAGGAATATATGATACATGTCTTCCTAGCTCTTTGCACAGCGAATAAAAATGTTCTCAAAATCCTAAGTGCAACTGAAGTTATATGTAATGCTAATAATACTACTGTCAATAATTATAAGGCTGTTTGGCATTATTTGCTTAAATTGAAAACCATTTATATTAATCCAGACAGCAAATTGCATGAACTTCCTTTAACCTTTGGAAACCATTAAGAAATTCAGTATTTTTGGCTAATTATGGTTGCAATTCATGGGGCCTGCATGCCTTCTGTGTTAGCTAGGTAAAACACTGGTGTCTCCATGACATTTCCTTCCTCTGTGGATCTCAGTCACCCAAGTGCAGAACTGGGTTTTCCACATGTGTGGCAGCTCTGAATTTAAGGAGTATTTGAGGTGAAGGTGGGTAGGGACGTAAGTGTGCCTCATAAAGGAGGTAATAAAAACTATGAACTGCTCTTCTCAGCTTTTTGAGAGCATAATTAAGAACTTGCTCTCTCTGCTGGTATAGCTGAGACCAGAAGCTAAAAGAGCTTGGGGAAGCAGGAAAAAATAATTTTTGCAGTTATTTTTTTTCTATGGAGGATATTGTAAAGAGAAGCTTTCCCTTTTTAGACCTACCAGTTTCCTTTCTAACAACAATCTGTCTGATTGCTACTGGCTCCCAGGCCACACATATGCCCTTGGTTTCTAGAGAAAATTCAGAAAGAGGGAAAGTAACTGGGGAGACTGCTTCTGCACACAGAAATGTGCACATATAGGAGGGGTAAAGCAAACATACAGGGATAAACTGAACAGCTCCTTCTGGGTTCTCTAAAGAAAATGAGGGACTCGTGATAGGTGAAGAGGGTGGAAGACTATGCAGACGACTTCCCCACACCCATAGCCACGGCTGGTCCCTATGTGTCCCTTGACACTTGCACCATATTCCTGGAATTTTCAGCCTTCCACGCTCTGCTGGGAAATAAATTGTTTAGGTCTAGGAGGGATTACTAAAGCTAGCTCTACCAAAGACCTATGTATTAGTGTTCAAAGACACATATCATTTCCTACAGTTAGAGCAGCCATTTAGATTTGGCAGATGTTATTTTATTTGTTCAGGCTGAAAGGTCACTATAATTCTGCCAGCTTTATTTTCCGTATTTAAAATGTCACCCCAAACAGGTAGCTAAGGTAACGCATTTGCTTTCTACATATCTTCTACCATTTTCCATGTCAGAGAAGGTCTTTTATGTCTTAGGAATGCTAATTAAGTTTGAGAACTGGTCTTTGAAAAAAACACTCGAAGGAAGTGAAGCACCTTTTTAAGATGATTGTCTCAGTTCCAAGGGTGTTCGATTCTAATGTTTTTCTAAGGGCTTTGACATGTTTGCTTCTGGCAGCATTTCTTTGCTCTCTCAAAGCATCTCTTCATGCAAGAAGACAATTATAATGATCTGAAAGGTTTCCTGCTACTGTCCTCCATTTCTGTGCTCACATTTACTTGTGTCTGCAATTTGCACCGACAGAGATACATGACAAACTTGACCCTGTGCTTTGAAGGCCATTTCAAAAAAGCAATTAAAGCCATGGCTATATGGAAGCCTACATCGACCTATCTGTTGACACCCACCCTCCACAAATCCTGGCTGTGCAAACCCACTCCCTCCTTTGTGCCAGCTCCTGCACATGGCTGAATCTGCGCTGAGCTGTTTCAACATGTCATGCAGGTCAAGAACTACCCCTGTTTTTCTCATTTAATTTTGGTTAGTTTCCTGTCATATTAGTACGCTGGAGTGGCTCCGTGAGGATCACAGAGCACCAGAACCACAGGGAGAGGGAAGAGAATAGTAAGCCGTGGGCAGACAAAGGCAGGAAAAAGGTGGGACCACATCACCCAGCACTTGGAGGGAGTCCCACTGCCATGGCAGGGCAGCTTAATTTATTGGAAAGACCTCAGTGGTTCCAAGGATGCAGTTTTGCCTTGCCATATTTCCCCAGGGAATACTTTGTTTCTTTTTCTAATTAGAACCCCCTACCTTTTACTGACATTTGAAATGCAGGTATCTAAATGCATTTCAACTGGCATGCTGGTCAAATATGGCTAACTGTTCTCCGGAGAATCCTGCCTGCTTATTAACCAACTTATACCAGGCACATAATGGCAATAAAAATCTCTCTGTGCATTGTTTATTCGATGCACTACAATTTTATTTTTTTTTTAAACTGAAGGGTTAAAGCTCTTGTTTTGTATTACAAATTACTTGAAAAGAAGAGAAAAACATTCTAGTATTGAGGTATATTTGTGAATGGTTTTCTTCATTCATTCTGTTTTTCCATCTTGTCCTTGTCAAGATGGACATGAAAGAAAAAGACCAAAAAGATCTCTACAGAAGAATACTTATTTTCCTTGTAAAATACGTTAATGATCAACACTGTCTCTAAGGACCTGTGATTCTTTCTTCTTTACTGTTGTGCGTGTTCTAAACCAAACTGCAGACTGGCATGAAATACTTGTGAAGCACTGAAACCCTAGGTCAAGATAAAGACCATAATTCACTCTTTTAATTGGCTTTTGAAATTAAATTTGAAAAAGTCTGCAGAAAACCTGTTCCTGTGCCAAAGGCTTCCTTTTGTACTGACTATTTAAGTATTTTCACAAATGCATTTTTATCTTTTTTTTTTCCTTCCTGACCGCATGGTTTGAACATACAGGTCAATGTGACCTTACAACTTCCTAGGGGAAAATTAGTTGCAGAGAGAAGAAAGTGGCACGCGAAGAAAGATACACTGGCAAAAAATCAGTGGGTTTTCTGCAAAAGACATTTACTGTTTCTTGGCAGTCTCTGCCCTCAACTCCCACCTTTGCCTTAGTAGCATCTGCTGTGATTTTCTTATCTTGCACTGAGTGGTCCAACCAGAATTTCGTTATTTGGAAAGTGCATTCCATTCACTAATGTGTATCTGATTAAACTTGGCTCCAGATTACCTTAAGTTAGAAGCACATTATAGCTACATCTTCACAGAACGCTGAAGCATACCACTTCCCAGAAAGCATTGGCAGAGGCCCAACTCTTACTGGAATCACCAGGACCAAGACCTCTAGCTTCCTTTAAATATTGGGTCAGATTGATAAAATGGGACAGGCTGAGGATTTTATACACATGCATACACATATATACATGCACACGTCCCATAAATACGCACTCACATGCTATACCATATTATTATACATCTGCCGGATGCTCTACAGGAGTCTGCATGCTTGTGACCTAACTCTTTTTCCCAAATGCAGACCGAGATTCAACAAAACCGTTCGAGGGAAATGAAGGCAAAGAACTGAGGCAACGTTGATAGAAGCTCTCCCAGCTAAATCCACTGAAATGGTAAATCCAGGAAGTTCAGCCAAAGGCTAAGAACAAGCCACAGGTTTGTTCTCGTGCCATCCCATCTTGCGGGATGCGGTTTCCCCTACGGTCCCCAGGCTCGTGTGCTACTTCCCCGGGCTGAATGGTGTCTGTAGTACCTTCCCTGTGCTACAATCCCCTGTCCAGCTGTACTTGGGTCTGCTACACATCATTCCCCCGCAGGTGGGAATCTGGCGCTTAGCATTAAATTGCCATAGCTAGGCTTAGACCACTTTGTCTAAAAGAAGAGTGGATTAAAAAGAAGTGAACCTGGTGTTTGCAATTCAAAACAAAGACCAAACAAATAAACAAACAAAAAAATCCCCTGAATGAGCCAGTCCAAATCCCTTCATTTAGCTGGCTTTCAACATTGTTTTTTTCACGCTCTTGGACTTCAGTATATCAAGCAGGCCCAGAAGCCACTGAAACAAATTTCAGCACTCTGGGAATCTGGCCTATGTTTGCAATGGGTGGACCTTAACTAGGCGCAGGAAGTGCCAGAAGTCATAAAGAAGACTGATCCTCTTGAGACCTCCAAATTAATTTTAATGAACTGAGGAATTTGACTAAGCTGCTGTTAAGCTTTTCACATTTGAAACTGCTGTTTCAAGGCAAACCTGTGGGGTTTCATCTGTCTCTATCTTGTTGGCTTGATTTGAACTGTATCCTCGTGATGAGGGGAAACACGTCAAGCAGGAGGGAGGAAATGCTCTAAATGATTAGCACTAGGAGTGAGGAAAATTCGGTCTTAATTCAGTATCTCATATAAGGTTGCAGAATCACTTAAATGGAGATAGGCTAACAACATACTCAGTACAAAAGACCAGATCCACAAAACCAAGTGTGAACATACAGTTGAATGCAACTCAATTTAGGCACCCACAGGGACTGTGAGGAAAATCTTGACTACTCCTCTCAGGAACAACCAACCGGTGGTATCTCCACTTTCATCCACAAGGAACGCCAGAATTATGGCAATGCCCAGAGCTACCACCACACAGGCCCCACTGAATGGCTTGGTATCTCCTCCCTGCTCTTGTCCATATGGGATGTACCAAAAAGTATATGACTGCCACTCCGATAGGGACCCAGTCATGGCTATAACCTCAGCCACTCCTGCACACGAAGTGCCCCTTGGTCCCCTGTTCTTCGTTGGGCCCCCTTGGCCCAACCACCTTTTGGTGATCAAAAGCAGAGTGTGCTCTTATTGCAAATCTTTCCTGTGGCCTTCTGGCTGAGTAACTCCCAAGAGACCTGAGTCCAGGGCTTGACTCCCCGCAGGCTGGGGGGGACATGCACAGTGCTCTGCCCACCAGACTGCAGGCTGGCCCTGTTACGACTTGTATAGTTTTAAGACAATTACCAAGAACCAGCAGCTGATTTTCAGCATCCAGTAGGTAACCAAAAGCAGATGAGAGTTCAGATACCTCCTCAGTATTTCCTCCTAAGTATTCTCCTGTGTCGAAGGTAACAAGAGACAAGCCACTAATTCTAATGCAATATAGTAGCTTTATCTCCTTGCACATCTCTCATCATCTCTATATGGGAATGGTACTGTTCAGTAACATTGTAGGTATATTTGGAGGCTAATTAAATTAAGATCTGCAAAATACTAGCTCCCTGGGATGGCAGGTGCTATATAAGTAAAAGAGATTATATTTAAAATGTCATGTTAAGGGAATTTTTTTTCTCCAGAAGATTATCTCGCAGAAATCCTCAATGTGTTTTAAGTTGAAATTTCATTAACAAGTTGTCAACACCAGTCCCTCCTCCCAAAACTCTCTCTTTTCCCTCCCACTCTTTCCCCCAAACACCAGCTATCTCGAAGCATCTAGAATGGCAAAGGAAAACCTGGCATTTTTAAAAGAGGAAATATTCAAAGTAAGCAACAGGAAAAATTTATTTCTTTTTAGGGCTTAAAATGCCTCTCTGTCTCACACATACAAGGTTACCTTATACACAGACACACATACGAACACACTTGCAGAATGCATATGTACATGTTTGGTAGCTAAATTTATGCACACAAATACAATTACATGTTAAATGAAACAATACATTGTTTTAGTAGCAAAGAAGAAATGTCTGGGAACTTTTACCACCTTGTTCCTCCATTTTAAACTCTTTTTAAGCCTCATTTTCTACTCTGTTAAATTAATGAGTTAGCAGAGCACTGATTCCAGTTCTTCTAAAATGGCTAGATGCAAGTAAGGACCCTACCAATTCAATTTTGACCAGGAAAACAATTGCTTCACAGTAGATACTGGTTATAAATTAAAATTGCAGGATTCTTCTCACATTTCAGGAAATAACAGCACTATGTCCATTCCAAAAAAGTCATGGCAATCTCAGGTACTTCCTAATGAAGACTGCTACCCTCCATCTGCATCACATCAGGCACTATATTTTCCCTCGTCTCCTCTTTTACATCACAGTTTCCAATGGTTATTAAATGCATCCTGGCCAGCCATTCTTTTAAATTAGCATCCCCCATAAGATGCAATATCCTCCTGAATTCCCCCAAGAACCATTGCAGCTGTAATCTGCACTTAATATTGAATTTGCACCAGAGAAATTCATTAGCTATGAACGATATAAGACTTCCTTTATGCACGCTTTCATTTCATTCATCCAAAACCACCACAGTCCTTGGCTGCAGCAAACAAATTTGGCCTCTTCCCAATAAAATCAATTGTTAACACACATACTGAAAAAAGTCCTATGTATTTAAAAAGGATTAGTTACAGCTTGGACCCAGAGATTGTATCCTGCTGAATACCTTTTTAGGTTTTGGCAATGGCTTATACGTTGCAAAAACCTGTTTGTTATATACATATGACAATGCTCATTCCACTTATATTCTTAGCAAAATCTGGGAATATGAGACAGAACTGATGCAATAGTTTTAGACAGGATTATAGGCTACAATTCTAAAATCAGAGCTACGTAGATATTGGACAGATATTCAATATGAATATTGAAGTAGTGGTAGCAGACCTGTTGTGGTTTTATGTATATACAACATAGCAAATAACACTCTTTCTATATATACACATGCATACACATATACACACAAATACAAACACACACAAATATTCTCTGTGGTTTTTGCAATTTTGTGTTAATTCTTGATGTTACGACATGGGCATCCAAAACAAGTAGCAAAACTAATATCATACCCTTTAAAAGTCTTATAAAATTGTGTCCTGGTTTCAGCTGGGATAGAGTTAATTTTCTTCCTAGTAGCTGGTACAGTGCTGTGCTTTGGATTTAGGATGAGAATAATGTCGATAACACACCGATGTTTTAGTTGTTGCTAAGCAGTGCTTACACTAGTCAAGGACTTTTCAGCTTCTCACGCCCTGCCAGCGAGAAGCTGTGAGGGGGCACAGCCAGGACAGCTGACCCAAACTGGCCAAAGGGACATTCCATACCATGTGACATCATGCTCAGTACATAAACTGGGGGAAAGCTGGCCGGGGGGGGCCGCTGCTCAGGGACTGGCTGGGCTTTGGTCCATTGGTGGTGAGCAATTGTTTTTTATTTGCATCGCTTGTCTTTCTTGGGTTTTATTTCTCTCTCTTTTTGTTACTTTCTTTTTCATTACAATTTATGATTATGATTATGATTATGATGGCTATTATCATATTTTATTTCAATTATTAAACTGTCTTTCTCTCAACCCATGAGTTTTCTCACTTTTACTCTTCTGATTCTCTCCCCCATCCCACTGGGGGGGGAGTGAGCGAGCATCTCTGTGGTGTTCAGTTGCCGGCTGGGGTTAAACCATGATAAATTGTAATCAGTTACACCCTCTCTGAGATCCCAACAAATAGGAGAGAGCCTGAAAAATTAGTCTCGCAAAGCTTAAACTGAGAAGCAGACAAGGGTGGACTGACCTGAGCACTGCAGCATTCAGGAACTAAATCATTTGTCACTGCATGTCTTAATGAAATCTTGAGAAATGACTTTTCCTTTTACAGCTTTTTCCCACAAGGAATGTAGCTACATACAGTATAATTATAGTAGCATAACTATGTACAGAAATTCTCCAGCCCTCCATTTTAAAGTATACAAGAATGTATTCTTGTATTCTTTCAAGAATGACTGCCCATTAACAGAAGCACTGAAAGCAATTATCATGGTAATCTAGGACTCTTGATAGTTAAATTACAACATCTGACACAGATGGTGACAGGACGCTTCAACACTCGATAATGGTGCATTTTGGAGTGAACAGACTCAGAAAATATATAGTTTCCTCTGTACATTAAAAAAGCTTATTTAAAACTGATTCATTAATGTGGATAGGCAAATCCCCACCCTTTTCCCTGAATGCAGTACTTTTCTTGCTTTTTAATTACTGTATTTTATTAAAACTTTTCTTAATATCACATGCAATGAAGGTACAGAACCAAGGAGATGAGGCTTTTCTAAAATGCAATCACTCATGAAAATTAAGAGAATTCAACTACATACATGTAGTACAGAGTAGATTTCTCAGGGGTTTGAAGAAGCTACAAACCCATAGTCCTTCCTTTTCCTCCTTAGCATGGGTTTCTCCAGGCCATGTAAACCAGACCCAAACTGGGGCTGTATCCTAAAGTTAAGATATATTAATGCACTGTATGGCTGCTGCCTTTCAGAAGTAAAGTAGTCTTAAACTGAAATCATCAGGAACAATAAAAGCTCAGTGCCTCCTTTAAATAATTTTTTCTCAAGTGATTTTATTTGAAAAATTTGGATACAGGTATCTATATGCAAAGTAATAGGTCAAAAATCTCACTGTCCTACTTTACTGTACGAAGATAAATCAGTAGCAGTTCCACCTGTACCAATGCAATTACACCAGTATTGGACCTACACTTGCATAAAGCAGGGTGAAAGTATTACATCCCAGATCCAAAACTTGTCTCCTATTTTACATTTATTTTTATACTTCTGAATTATTTCTCACAAGTGCAAGCTTGCCTTCTCCGCTTCTTCATACTTTCTGTAACACCAGGTCCTAAGATGACATTACTAAGCCTAAATTAAACAAAAGTTCTATTTTGGCAATCATTAGCATACATCCAGGAACTTTATATCTCAATGGGGAATCAATCTGTGACCTTTTAATGTATGTATTCCTAGTTTATAACCACTATTAATATCCTGAATTTTCATTCAAATATGATTACAATGATGTGACTTCCTCATAATGCATCCGATTAGTCTTCCAGTCCACATAAATGTCTATTGCAGTCAATAGGTTAGATGGATATAAAGAATCTAAATGGATCATTCAAAGGACCAACTTCAATTTTATATTTTTCAGTTTATAACTGAAATATTTCAGCTATAAAGGCAGTGGATTAAGGGCATTACTGGAATAGTGCTCCCTTGCACTCCTCAACCTCCTCCAAGTAATACACAGTCAGACTGAAAATTCAGGTAGCAGTAATAAAAACATTGTTTGAACTAGTGTACCTCTATTTTATTCTGTTATAACCTTGGAGCTTGCACACTTCACCTGCAAGCAAGAAAATACAGTAAAGGGATGTGTTTGGCAGCTGCCTTCTCTATTTAAAATGTCAGGTTCATATTTTTAACTATTGCTATCGAAGGCAATAGTTAAACTATTCTAGCTTGTGGGTTGGAAAAAACGTATCAGGGTCAATCTTCCACGTTTGATTTACAGGAAGAGCATAAGAAATTCTCCTATCCTGCTGTTTTTTGCACTTGTCCATGTCATGTATGCTTTTTTGTGTGTTCAGATCTTAGTGGCATCAGCAGTTAGCTTTACAATTCAGATTCACCAATTTATTCACCAAGTTCTTCAATTCTTTCTAGACTATACTTGTAGGTGCTTTTCCTCAGAAAAAAAGTATTTTTAAAGATGCTCAGATAATTTTATTAGCTTGCTGGTGTTTTATTTTTTTGTCAGGTTTCATTTGCCCTACATGTTCCAGATAAATAGAAAACCATGTGAGAATAATTATAACTGAACCAAATCTTATTAAAATATTGTTTGTTCTGGAATTATGAGCATAGGTATTTCATTTCACTGATGCGCATTTTGGTTTCTTGTTTCATTTCTTTGTATGATACAAATATTTAAACTGCTAGAGTGCCCAGCTGTTGCACACAGAGCATACACCAAGGACTGTCATGCTGGTTAGACTGTCTAATCTGTCTGCCTTGACCAGAATCCAATGGTAGACCCTTCCTACTTCAGAGTAAAATCCACGCATGCAGGCAAGACAGTTTTCTTGACTTGTGCTGAATCTTGAAGTACTTTGCAAATAAACTTCAGAAGCTTCTGTGGTGGCTAATGAGGACATCATTTGCTAAAAAAGTGAAGAACTCACACACTTGAGTGAGCTGGTACAATTTTTTCTTCCAAAACACATTATTTTCTACAAGTCTGTGATGAATTTCAACTGCCACAGATCTTCCGATTAAGTGCTGTATTTACCCAACCAACTGAACCTCATTACTGTCCCCTGTCTCAGGGGGACAATGCACCTTGCCAGCGTTTTAGTCTTCATGTCGTCATGCCTTTACCCAAAGTGAAAACACTCAGACCCAGGTAGTAGCCTTCTGTAGAGCATTTGTGATCATCTTGACACACACTTGAGTACAATAGGCTCAAGACTTTTTTTTCCTGCTCCCTCTGGGACAGTGAGAGCAGGAGACAAAGACTGAAGATCATCCCTTTGATGAAGTTAGTTAGAAAACCTTTAGAAACAAGATTTCAGGAGAATATCAAAACCATATTGTGTGCATATTTAATTTTTCACATTTCTGGACCAAAAAGGCTCAGTTCTGCCGGGCTTTCTATGCCAGCTTGTCTCTATAGACAGCTGCTCACACATGCCGACCTCTTACAGCTTTTCAGATTTCCTTTCAACTTTAAATCTCCACTGGTAAAACAAGATTTTCAGCATCTTGAAGGTGAGGAACAGGGCTTTTAAGCTGACAGCTGCTTCCACTGTCTTTGCAATGTATACCAAGATGATCTCATTTGGGAAGCCATTATGATGTTTGGTATGCATTTAAGATAGACTAATATATTCATGCAGGAAAAAAATCCTAACACTACATGTTAGTTTCATTTTTCTTACATTTGGTGTCGACCTTAGTTAAGTTAAAAAAGAAAACAGAGAGTTACACTGTCTTTTTCATTTGGGATTAATCTAATACTTGGTTATTCTCAGATCTTACCACATCTCATTTCACTCTTAGGTCATTAATGCACACGTGGATCATCAGTCCTTGTACAATGCCCTGGAGAAAGCTGGTAATTAACCTACTTCCATACTGACCATAAGCCATCTATAGCTCCTCTTTGTTTCCCTCAGTCAGTCTATAGTCTCTAACACTGTTTTATTTTGGGCCTGCCTACCTTGAATGCTTAATTTCCTTAAATACCTCTGACAAAACCATATCAAGATCACAGAGGCATAGCTGAATTTGCCCTCTTTCCTGGTGCAGTAGCATTGTGATGGCAGAGCTGGTTCCTAAGAAGCCTGAAAGGAGTCAGTGGGGTTTTGAAGGTCTGTTGGGAGGAAGGAAATCAGGAAAAGGCTAATTTGGGTTACAGGACACATGGATGCTAGGAAAGACGACTGAAGTAGCCTGGAGAAAAGGAGGCTGAGGGGAGACCTCATCGCTCTCTACCACTCCCTGAAAGGAGGTTGTAGCGAGGTGGGTGTCGGTCTCTTCTCCCAAGTAACTAGCGATAGGACGAGAGGAAATGGCCTCAAGTTGTGCCAGGGGAGGTTTAGATTGGATGTAAGGAAAAATTTCTTTACTGAAAGAGTGGTGAAACATTGGACCAGGCTGCCGAGGGAAGTGGTGGAGTCCCCATCCCTGGAGGTATTTAAAAGACGAGTAGATGAGGTGCTTAGGGACATGGTTTAGTGGACATGGTGGTGTTGGGTCGATGGTTGGACTCGATGATCTTAGAGGTCTTTTCCAACCTCAATGATTCTATGATTCTATGAAGTTTCACGCAGTTATGTGACGGGCTTCTTTTGGCTCCTGTGCTTATCCCTCCTGTAATACTTACCCTCACCCTACTCAGAGAAACTGCCAACATCTCTCTGCTGACTCCAGCCTGACGTCGAAGGAGTCCTGTACCATTCTCCTGTGCAGCAGCCCCCAGCCATTGCCTTGTGCCTCACACAGGGGCTGGGAAGAGAAGCAGGAGCAGAACTGCAAAGGGAGGCACCTTTTACTGGAACAGTTGATCTAGGCTGTCTTTTTATCATTGGCAAAGTCATCTGCTGCTCCAAATGGCCTCCTGCCCTAGGCAGCCTCCTACTATGACAAATGCCAGACATGGCATCCTCTAACAGACTTTTGGCAAAGTCTTTTCAAAAGTCTAGATAAAGAACTGGCTGACAAAACGCTTTCTGCTATTTTAATGACAGATTTAAATTCCATGAGATTAGTAAGATTGGATTCTTTTCTTCACGGAAGCCTGGCTGATTTGCATCTATTGTATCATGCTTAGTTTAATGTTTTATAGGCTCTAGCTAGCTTTTTTCAACTAATGTTCCTGATCCTAATTTAAGGTCAGTGCTTTATGTTCCTCAGGTCATTCCTAATAATTTTTTTTAAGAGAAGTGTAGTATTTGTTACACTCCAGGGCTCTAGGTAAGTAATTGACTTACCTAAACATGAAGCTACATTTTTATCAGCAGCTCAGACACTTCCTTCTCAAACATCCCTGTAATTCCTGCATGAACAGTGGCTAGGCCCACTACCTAATTTCAGTTTATTCTACTGCTCCATTTTTTAAACATCTCATCTCCCATTATGCCTAGTTCTCACTTGCAAAAACAAATGTTACAGTAGGAGTATATGCATCATCTTCTATGACAGGCACTAATGCAAAGTCATAATCAAGCTGCTTTGAAATTACGCTTCAGACCTGCCTTCCTCTGACTCAGGGCTTTGACTGCAGGGACTAAGGCAGAAAGAACTGCACTCTCTTCCCCTTTCCGCAGGATGCAGGCAATCATCCTTCGAAGACATGGCTGCAGCCGAGGAAGGATGCTGGGGTTTGGGGCAGGAAGTGCAGGTTACCTGGCGGAGCTGTGAAAGCTCTCGCCTTCCTGGTTTTTCTGACTTGTCTGTGTGTTTAGAGGTAAAACACTTGTGACCAGATTTGAGGGGAGGAAGACGTAAAGGTCAGCCTGTGGACCATTACCCCTTGAGAGGCAGTGGGGATGGAAGAACCTGCCTCCCTCTGTACCATGGTCACAGCCTACTTCCCAGGAATGGCATGGCACTTTCGCGAAGCCCATAGTGTTGTGGGGGTGCAGGACACGTGTTGCACTCTCTTCACGTGACACTCTGTAATTCTGGGACATTTTTACCTTACATACAGGAATGCTGGGAAGGAAAGCATTTTGTGGCGGCTGGTGTAGCAGACACAGGCTGGCTTTTCCTCTGGTCTCTTCTGGACTATTACATCTATTACATGGTTGGTTGTGTTTGCAGGAACCAGGCTCAATGATCCATGAACTGTCATCCACTCCTGTGGGGAATAATTGGGGATAGCAGGAACAAAATCTCTGCTATTTTAGAGAATTTGGGATTCTTGTTCCCCGTTTCCCCTGTGTGCTGCAAGAGTTGCTGTGAATTCTTTAGCTTATCCCAAGCTTTCAGAGGTGTTAAAAGGTTTGCTGGGCTTGCAGACCTGTCTGGAACTCAGAGATATTAAAAAATAGTAACAGAATGGCTAGATGAAAGAACAAAGGGCTGCAAGCCAGAATCTGTTCTTTGGCAGATGGTCACCTTAATAATACTTTGCATAAATGTAGCATTAGGAATTTGTACTTTGGCCTCTGAAGTGGATACATATCATTAATACTGTTTTACAAATGAGGAAGCTGAGGTTTGAAAAGGTACATTCAGTGGCCACAACATCGCTAAATGCATATGTGAGCAATGCAAGCATTTTTACATGTAGGTTATGAGAAAAGCTCTTAGTGGCTACACTGCATTCATGGAGATCCTTGGAGTAAACTGTGATGTTCAAAGAAAGCACAATATGTCTCAGCAACCACACTGTAAATCTGAGCTAAAAGAGTTTCCTGACTTTAGACCTAGAGATCTGTACAGCTGCTTTTGGGTATTAGAGTTTGCTCCATGGCTTACGATAAAGGACGCTGTAATTCAGTCGAGAGCTACAGCCAAGCGGCAGGGTAGAGTTGAGCACTGACACAGAAACCATGAGACGTTCTTCACCTCAGTGAAGTGTGCCTCAACAGGTCGGTAGACTTTTGTGAACGTGTTCAACTCGCACACTCTGTGGACAGATATAAACTTGTTTCTGCCCATGCTGCAAGCAGACATCAGCTTATTTTGCCCATACTTCGAGGCAGAAAAAAGAGGCCATGATCGTATAACCTTGGGCTTGGAATTAAGCTAACAAACTCATCTTTCCTGAAATCTCATCTTGTAGGCCTAAGCAAGGGACCAACATGGATGCATGATTTTCTCCCTCTCTGGTTATACATTGACATCTGCCCTAAAACACAAAGAGTAAGCATATCGTCAATCTATCTGTTCTACAGTAACCTCTCAGTAGACTTCAGAGTTTTATCCTTCTTATTTGGTAGTGAAAATAATTTTGAAAGCATGCAGAGCTATGCCTTTAAAGCATTACTCAGTAAGACATCTTGCCAAGAACACTGCAAAATGTTTAAATCCAAACTGTTCTTCACTTTAGCTCCTTTATGTTCAATGTGATTTGTCCCTCTGCATTCAAGTACAATTTGATACAAAGGGTACTTTAATAAGGATTTAGGGCACTGTTTCTGAACCAAAGGGTCACAAACGCAGAAGGACGGTGAAAAGAAATCAGGGTGACATAAGTACTGTAAATTTTATTATATTATAAAGCAGAGAGAATGCTGTTTTCCAATTCTACACACATACCGCAGCCATTCAAGGTCAAATAATCTGTTAACCTCTCCAAACAGACACATGAACATAAGCTTACATATCCTTCTTGTTACTATGGATATATTCTTTGTTCTTACATTTACAGTAAGTGGAAAGAAATCATAAAAAATTGATTAAGACTTTGCCAAGTTGCAAAGCTTAGGAACACTGTTCCAATTTATATTTTAAGAAGAAAAAAGCCTGGAAATATTTAATCTGCAAACAGCTGCTGAAAATGGCGAGTTAATAGGAAAGACTTTTCTTTTCCTTGAAAAAACAAGCTTAAATAATGGTACATAGAAATAATAATAACTTCTATACTTTGGAAAAAAGTAGCATAAAAATAGTGATGCTTTAAGTACTGTAGATATAAAAGCCTCAGTAAGTACAGCTTAGCTGTGATATACTGCTATGTAACTCCAATTTATGCTAATGGGTATCTCCTGAATACTTTACTGAGTACAGTGAGAAGAAAAAAATTATGGTATAAAACAAAGTAAGCAGAAATGATTCTCACATGGCATGTACACCCAGTTGACCCCACTTCAGCTCTAACGTGCCTACACATTCAGAAATGCTGCTTACAGAGAGACCTTCAGGGAGCCAACTGAAGATCATAATACAAATAATGTTTCGTGTATATCACCTGTACTTCCAATAAGCCAGTTATAAACCAGCTAAGTACCAGTGAAGTACTGGGACATATTTTTATAATCCGAACAAATGAGAAGCAGAGACAGGAGCTTACTGGGGAAGAGAAAGCACCTGCTGCAATAGTAGAAACAGAGGTATTAAGAGCAAAGAGGTAAACTTCCCATCATATCACCCATAGAGGTAAACAACTTTCTTTTATGGCTGAATCATAGAGGAAATGGCCTGGGTGTGCAGTGGCAGAGTCGCTTTGTTTAACACAAACTACTTAAGGATTATACACAGAAAAATAAGGTATCGTACAGAGTTTGGCATCTGTTTTTGCAGCTGTCACACTAGCCCTGCAAGGGAGCATTCGGAGCTGCAAAAGAGGCCAAAGGGGACTATATTCTACACAATCATCACCAGGAAAACAGGGTGCCAAGTGGGTATTTGAGTCAAATTTATAAACCAACTTGCTTTCGAACAGTGCTTCTATTTTTAACACACAAGGATGAGCCAAGAAACACTGAAATCATGCATTACAGATTGTGGAAAGATACGGTATTACCCTAAGTTTCTCCCCAGTGCTCTAAAATATTTGAGCTTAGAGCCTATTTTCAGCTTTGGGGTAAGTAAGTGCAGCTTCATTTAGAAAAGGAATAAAATGGAAACAGCTTACAATAATTCAAAATAAGTGCTTTTTTAAAAAGTATCATTCCCTGTCAGAGACTGCTTAGTAATTTATAAATTATTTTGGCAGGCAGTAATGATTAAATGATCTAGGTCTTCACTTAAATAAAATGAGCCATGCCTTTTAGTTCAATGTTTCGCATTTCACATTATGCAAATGTCATAAGAGAGTACTAAAATGACATTCCTCTCTGCCCAAGACAAGGCAATACCTGACTCAAGTTCTCCAGGTATCTATTGTATAAATTTTAGAATTCCAGACTGCAGAAACCCAACTGCTACTTTTCTGAGGATTCCTTCATTTAGACATTTAATATTTTTTTTAAAATCTCAAATTTTTAGAAAAGCAGTGGAAATCTCTAGATTTACACACAGATCCCTTTTTTGGCTTCTGATTTAGAAATTCTTAATAATATCCATACAGTTATACACAGAGCTCTTAGTATCACTGATTTGGATCAGCCTTTATTTAATGAGTTTCTCAATATTTTAAACTGTTTACACAAATTTACACTGTAGATTTTCATTGTGGTTTTCAATAAGATCAAAATATGTGTCTGTTAGAGTAAATTTTAAAAAATCGTATAAAACTACCATATAACAGTGAATAAACATATGCAAATTTATCAAGCATATGCAAATTTATCACATTATTTGGCCCAACTTCCAAAGTTCTAATCGCCCGTCACCTCATTTATGACTTTATCCAAAGTTCTCTGAAATTTGTGTGCGCAAAGCTGCAGTATGAGTGGAAGATCTTAATATTAAAACCATGCAGAAATTAGCTAGCTTCCTGGTACCATCAGCCTGTGTTACTGCTCGTTGCTTACCACAGCTTCTGGAACATCAGGTTTAGCAAATCTTTCTTTCCCATAACAGAGAATGTTTTAACAGTGCAACAGGCCAGCTTTCAGCATGGGCACAAACACGTGTGATCTCCTCACGCTGATAATTCATGCTCAAAACAGCTATTTGGAACAGCTAAAGACCTGTTTTCCTCCATCTGACTCTTACATACTATTGTGGCATTCATGCTGCATGTTATGCCAGGTTAAAATCCAGGGTTTGAACCCTATCCTGGCTTCTGTTTAAGTCCCCAGCCTAGACGCTTGTCTCTTGACCTTTGTTTTTTAAGCATACTACTCTTCCAAGGTCATATTAAGGTCTTCCAAGCACATCAGCAAGGCAAGGGAGCTTGTTTCGGTCTTTATATTCTGAGAACAGGCTTGCCTGCAGCAATTCTATTTCAAGTATCCTCATTCCCAGGTCAGTACAGCCTATTTTTGTTGTAAATTTTCCCTGCCTCCCTGCCACACATATTTACCCTTGGACAACACCTAGTTCTCAACCTCACCAGTATTCATCTGCTACTTCGCAAGTTGTCAAATGACTACTCAGGCGCTGAAAAACCCAACCAAGTCTCTCTAGAGTCTTAATTTAAGTGTTAGCAGGGAGCTGAAAATTAGCAGTAATGTTCCTGCCTGCAGCTACGAAAAAAATAGTGAGAACTGACACTTTAATGATTGCTAAGAAAGGCTGGGTAGCAAGTTTGCCAGTTGCTCTCCATTCCACCTTCACTGCCAACGCCGGATGCGTAAGCACTGAACCTACATTCCTGCAATTTCTCTCTTGAGGGTAGGAACCTGAGCTACGAATGCAACTTTGGACAGTAAATGCCCGTGTCAAGTAAGTTGGTGAGGCCCAGAAATCTGCTCGGGAAACCAGAATATTCCCGCATTGCTGGCTACACTGTGGAAAGTTTTACACGCTGCTGTTTTCGAGTGCAGTGGTCTACAAAGCTTGTTCTTAGAAATTTCAGCTCAGTCATCGTCTTCAGCACCTGCCGTTTGTAACTTTTACCTCCCTGATCCACCTGAAACTCCTCTATAGGTTTTTTAAGCTGATGATCTCTGCTCAGGTACTTATTTTTAGGTCCCTGTTCTCAGTCTTTGAGAACTTATTGCCTCTTTGATGCTGACTTAGCAGCTACATCCCATACAGCCACAGACAGTGCTTGCTCTGCTGAATGCTTTTAAATCAGTTGTGTGTGCTTTTCACTTTCAAATCATCTTCCCACTCGCATTTGGTGTATACGACTGTTTCCCTGTTGGGCCAACAGGGATCACAATCCACACAGACAGTGCATCTCAGCATTCGCCTTGATAAGGCTGACTTTATATGACCACCTGATAAAACTGGCTGCCAAAAACAAGACAAGAAATACTTCAGATGTCAAGTTTACGAATCTGCTGAGCGATCTAACACTCGCACCCTTCTGATATTTGCCTCGTCTGCTATTTGCCACCATAACACCAGTCAAGGTCCACTTGTATTATGCTCAAGGTGCTGTTGTGTGCAACCATGCTGCTCAGAGACTGTGACCCAAATCCTAACTCCGTGCTGTCATCACTGAGCAACATCACTCTGCTGCACATTCACCATGAAGGTTTTTCAGCTCGAGGACCAACACACCCCCAACTTCCTGTTGTAGCTTTCTTCCCCTCCTCTCTCCTTCCAGGTCGTCTCAAATCCCAAGATCCTTGATGATCATTTCAGCTATGCCATAACTTCTTAGTGGCACAGTAGCATCTTGCCAGCAGACAGAAAAGGTCCCAATCTGCTTCTGTGTTGAAAGCCTATTATTCAGATAACAGATTTTGATAGACTGCATTACCTCTGGTCCCTCCTAAATTGCTGCTGGCTACGGCCAATGTGTAGCCAGCACCCACAGCTGGGCTTTTAGGACAATCTGTGTTGGCTACATGGCCGGGTGCTGTTATGATTAACTGCACGGGGGATGATCTGCTGGCCAGGGAGGCTCTAAACACACTGAACATTGCCAAGATTGTCATGGTTTGGTTTGGCCAGTTGTGCACATGCTAAAAATAAAATGACAGCAGTAGACATTGGGAAAAGCACTTAACTTCAGACAGAAATCTGTAGTGACAAGTATTAAAATCTCACGTCAAAAAATTTAATCTAGGACATCACAGGCCCAGCTGAACTCTGAGCCCAGGAGCACTTTCCAGCTCCTGGCTCTGGCTATGCACCTTGGCTGCATGTCAGCCCAAGGCTGAGGACATGGGTAGGTTGGGGACAGTCACCCTGTGCCCTGGCAGGTCTGTATGACTGGGGGTTAGGGCTGCAGGGCACAGCACTGAACACATCCCTCCTGCAGTTTAGGCACTGCGTGACATAAGAGAGAGTGCAGGAAGCAAGGAAAGCTGGAGAATTCGTATCTCCTGTATAAATAGCTTTCTCTACACAAACTTTGGCATCTTTTAATTACGGTGTGAAGTTTTCAATAACAGAGAAGATACTCAGAATATTGGAGGGATACTAGAGGGATACTAGGGTTGGTGGAACATGGACAACTTTAGAGATAAAATGAGCAACAAGCCTCAAAATATGAGGCATTAGAGAGGTATTGGAGTAAGTGCCTACCGCAGTTTATGAACAGATTCAGAGGTGATGGTTCACAGTTCACCTATAAAACTGTAAAGAGTTTTGAGAGAAAGACTAATTTCTTAGAACATCTTGGAAATGTACCGTTCAGCTGTGATAGTCTCCTAAAAGTTAAATGTATTTGTACTGTCTAATACAAATATATCAAGGAAAAAAAAAAAACTTTTTACTGGAATGACTAACCACTACATAGTGTTCAGTAGTGCAATTCTCCTTTTAATTGTCTATTCCCTCCTGCTGACTGTTTCAGTGATTTAAGAATAAATATCAAAGAATAAATAAAGTGGATGCAAGAGATTTCTTAATACATAATGACGAGGCTGCACTTCATAGATGAAATCTCAGCCAATTCAATCGTTACATAACCAAGAGTCCCATGGCAATTCGGGAATTGCTGTAGATGAAGGCTGATTTCTCTCTCCTCTGCCTGGGCTCACCACAGCTTAATCATATTGTATTTCTGACTTAAGTTACAGCACCCCACTGGCAACATACTGGGCATTGATAGTATCTTGAAGACAAAGGAAAACTTCCTCTCTGAAGCACTGCAAAACTGAGTCATGCATAGTAATGCCCATCTTTAAAATAATTAAAGTCACTCATAATTTACACATGCATTTCAAAGAACAAATCATTACAGTGTCTAAAGAAAACAAAACCTGCCATCTTTCTCTTTGCAGCGCTCCCAGGAAGGCAATGGGATTTTGGGTACATGCACATCTTAGCCTGATGACTTTCCTCCACACATCATGTAGCGTCTGAACATACTAAGCACAAAGGGACGGCTATAACTATAGGGGAGCACCCGCAAGCTCACCTATTCTCACCATCCCTCCGGGCTTCTTTTTCTTCATTTTTTCCCTCAGGAGCATTCAGACTGAGCCCTTGTTCTCTCCTCTACCTCCAGACACGATAGGGGCATCCTTGCCCTTGTTGAGAGTTACCAGAACCAATGTCTCTTTTCCCTGATATGCTGCACGCCTGCGAACGAGGTGGAATTTGCAGCAGTCTGCTAGTGCTTGTACACACCATCTGGTGGCAGGAGGGTTTCTGCTTATTATGATATGCCTTGTACCAGTTCTATCTGCACCTTAATTCATACATTTAATGGATCCTACTTCCATCACACTTTAAACCTAGTGATATCATAATTTAAAAATAAAACTTAGAATTTACCAGTCCTTAAAAGCCACTGATTACTCATTAGCCTTGCTACAGACATATATTTTACAACCTGAAGACACCACTCTCCTCACCTAGTTTGACCTCCTGAATAACAGAAGCTACAAAGAATTTCATCCAACAATTAGCTGAGAGGCCATTTTTTCCTCCAGGAACTGTTTTCCCCTAATATGTAAGTACAGATATTGAACTCACATTGAACTCGGGTCTCATGATTTTTACAAACAGCAGCTGTCACAGTGCCTCATCATTAATATGTGATTGACATGAGGAACACAGCTCGTCCAGTGTGAGGCAACACGACAGCAGTGCAAACGGCGCGAGAACCCGATACGCCTGTATCAGGCATGAAACTACATCCTGAACCTACACATCCCAAATAATAGCCTCAAGAGCCAGTTTAGCATAGCAATGGGATCAAAGGTAACATACCCAGACCTCTACAGATATGACCTGAGAAGATACAGGCCATACATAGGGGGCTTTAAGAGGGCCCAGGTTCTTGATACGGACAGAAGATGGACAACAAAAGCCTTCTCTTAGTTTCTGAGGAACACATACTTTGTTATCAGTGCTCTAATTACACTCTTAATTTAATTTAAGTCCAAATGAAACCCTGAGCCATGTTCTCATTAAAGAGCACTTATATTCCTATACCCTTTAGGTAAACAGCTAATTTTAAATGGCTGGAAGATAAATTAATTGCATTAATTTTAATACCATTTCATTTAGAAGTCTAGGAGAAAACTAATTGAGACCAGTTAAATAGATAATGGTGTAAACATTTTCTTCATTCACTGATTTAGTAGAGAGATTCAATGCAATTCAAGCAGCTCCCCTATTAGAAAGGCTGCATGGCATGGACCATGATCATGTGTAGCAACAAAACAGGAGGCTTCCTCCCTGCAATGACCCAGCTACAGGGCACTGCCACGGGCACCAGGGGATGAGGTCTGATCATCGCTGAGGCTGCTCTCAGTGGACTGTCCCACACATACTCAGCCGAGACCAATTAGACAAGTATAACAAGCTCATTGATGCTACTTCCCTTTTTAATAATACTAATTAAAAAATTAGAATTCTTGACTGGGTTTTGTTACTGCCTTTTAGAGCAGTAAATAGAACATAAGTAACTATTGCCCACTTAAAATTGAATTTTTAAGGTTAAAAATACTGCTTTTCCATACAGGTTTTCTTAAATGTATCTTGAAAAAACAATTGCAAACATTTTATAATTTTAGTTCTGAAAGCTTTCAGAAACTCAAGATTTGTTTTGCAATTTCAAATTTTTCAAAATTTTTTTTATTGAAAGGTTTTCTTTTCATTTTCTGAACCTTGCTTCAGGACATGAAATGGACTGACAATGTAAACAAGATCTGCTGTGATCTAAAATCAAAGGCTGAGTTATGCATTTAGGGCAGTACATATTAATGGTTTTTATGTTTCACATTGGGGGGGGGGGAAGATCAGCTTGGATCAGCTTGAAAGTTTTTTCCTTGCAAAATATAAGATCCAAAGATTTAGTTATATATCAAGTCAAGGATATAAACGTTTCCTGGAGCAAAACCTCAAACACGCGTGTCCACCTCCCAGCTGAATGCCCTACCCACCAATCCACTGAATCACAATCTGCATGTTCCTGAATATTTAGTTTGTCCATGATAAGGACTCATTTGGTTGTAATTTCAATTACTATAGCATTTTCAAGTGGGACAATCTACCAGAAAAGAGGAGGCATGAGTTTCAGCCAGTCCCGCACCCTATGCCACAATGCTTCTCATGTTAAAACTAATTTCTCTGGCTCCTGCATAGCAGGATCAGTCTAAGTAGCACGTCAGATATAGTCTCAGTTGCCTCAATAAAACCTTTCCATTCTAACTTGATTTTTGCTCTCATGGGTGTTGCACATTGACTACTGCAATGATTCCCCTGCAGTTACTTAATTAGAGCCTAATCTTACCTTCTCAGAGAGAGCAAGACTTTCTGCCCTAGTATTTATAAACTGCAGCCAGCTATTTGGCAGCAGCGTTGTTTTTGCTAGTAAAAGCAGTTTTTCCTCTTTAGCACCTCTCTAGGGTGGGATGTGCCGTTTACTTCCCCACACCCTCCCCACCACTGCTGTGGTCAGCTGCCCAGCAAAGGGGGTCAGGGTGCAGGTAACAAAAACGAAGTCCGTGGTCCAGGTCACCTCATGGCCAAGAGCTGTAGCAGGCACCGGTGGGCAGAGGCTGGAGGAGGAGCAGGCGGGTGCTGGTGCCGCAGCATACACCAAAACACAGGCTCCCTCTCCTCGCTGGGGGAAGGGGTGCCCCTTCATCATGAGCCAGGAAAGGAGAATACAGCCAAGAGCAATTACTTTAGGATAGTTACCGGTTTGTGTAACTTTAGGGCACTGTGAGGCTGTTAAGTGCTCACCTAGCGACAAGTCTCCATTACCAGTGTTCGGCCACTTAACTCTTACCGTCATCAACCAGTTCAAATTAAACATGTTTCTGGTTCTTCTAAAGCGAATAAGAAAAAAGTATATCACAAGCGAAGTCCAGACACTTCCCTCAGGTATGTTTTTATAACATTCAGTGGGACCAGAACCCACGCACAAAGTCCAGAAGAGACTATATTGCTGGTAAATGAGGTTAGAATAACATTGATTTTTTTAAAATACTACCTTGTAAATTCTTCTACATAGAGAGAAAAGAAAGTATCATTAGGCAGATTCTCCCGAGTGTCTATATAAGGCTCCCTCTAATGCACAGGGGAAATACATACTTTTCCTCACACCACTTTTGTGATTTCCAGTTTTGCTTCTGCTAGTTACTCTTTTTAAAAAGTAGATTTACATTATATTAACAGACCCGACCTTCCCTAGCATCTTTGGCAGCCTTTTAGGTTTCATATTCGCATTCTGTAAGCCCTAAAAAGTATGCAGGTTACTTTACTTGAACAAAAGCGTACGTATTTCCTTGGGACTTTGCCTACTTCTGGTTTGGAGCACAAAGTGTGCAAACTACGTGTAACAGCCACAAGAGATCTAAGCAAAAGTGCAGAGTCAGAAGGCTAATACAGACACAGAACATACATAACCTCCTTTCCACCATAAATGTGCTGAAGGCATCTTCCTGCAAGCAATGTTCATGGGAACATCTTCAAATATAAAACTGCATGCCAGGTCCGTGTTTACAGGCATCTCTGGAAACGAGGTACAATTATCAGTCAACATTTTGTACTAATGCAACACGGAAGTCGTAGCAAAGTGAAACCATCTTCCATCACACTACCACTGCCATCTGATTTCTACTACTGGGTAGAGGTTTGAGTATCACATATGGGAAAAGAAATATTAACTGTATTACTGATTTGAATTAAGTGTGCTGTAATCAGACTATGCACTCTCATGTCATACTGATGCACTTTCTGTGCAGTAGGAGATGGAGAAACCCACAGCCTGCCTGGCTTGATGCCTGCTGAAGTATTAGGTTGGGAATACCGTCCCAGCTGCAGATGAAGAATGGGGAAAAAAATGCAGAAAGATTAATAAGCTTAGCGTGGATATGGGGAAAAAGAGTGACTGTCTCAATGAGAAAGAGGCTGTTGGGGTCCATAAGCACAATATATAAACCAAGTTGAGGAACACAGTCAGGAATCAGGCCAAAACCTGCTCTTCACAGAAGTTCAAATGGGAAAGGAGATCCCAAAAAAGGAGCAGAGCCAGGATAAGCAAGGGTAGGCAGCAACGGGATCTATCTTAAGGCCTGCAGAAGGCAAGAGGAGCCAAGAGGAGGGAGGAAGAGGCAGTCAGTGACGTTCAGAAGCAGCAGGTCAGAACAGATTCCCAGGCAGTCCAGAAGTTCCCAGAGTGTCTCTCATTGCAACAACAGTGCTTTGGGCACAGCCTCTCTCCAGAGAGCTCAGAAATCAATAACCTGGAGAGTGATTGCCCTCGGCAAGCAATAGCTAATTACAGAGACCATTCGAGGCATTCATTGACATATGTACCAGTTATTCTTTTTTTTTTTGGTTGACAGCAACAACTTTACAATTTTCCCAGACCCACCCTAAATCTTTTGACATTCCAGGAAGCAATAGACACAAAAGACCTCAAAACCCCAAAACCCTATTGCTCCCAAAAGAACAAAGGTATAATTTTGCCTCAGTTCAATCTACTGTTTTGTCATTTTTATACTATCCCATACTTTATTGCATAATCCATTTGTGAGTCAGTACAATTCTGAACAGCCTCCAATGAGAAACTGAGTAAATATCCGATTTAATGGTTTCTATAAAAAAGTGCTATAAGCATCCTCCTGTATTATTTGTTATCCATAACTGGGAATTGGTTTTATCACATCCTAGCACCCAGTGCAAATTTTTGTGCATGATCTTTTAGTAAAATAACCTAGACAGCAATAACCTAGTGTTGGACATATTTCCCAGAGCTCTGAATTGGTGGCAAAGAACATTTACAAGTAATACTTAAATTAAAACATGCAAGGGAGAAACCAAAACAAAGCCTTGTCCTCTTCAGCAAAATACTAAATGAAGCCTTTTGGAGAACTAAAGCATTGATCTTCCCATGCTTTTTCCTGACTTAGCTTTTTTTTTTTCCAGAGCTCTTCTGTCAACTTGCATTCAAAAGTTTTACCTGAGTAAAGCTGGCCTCAAAGTAGTAACACCAGGCAGCCTGAGTTTAATGCTGGATTCCCATGTCTTTCAAAATGTTTTTCATCTTTTCCCTTTCAATCAGCTTGGAAGGAAGAAAAGAGGACAAAAGCCTGTCTTAATTGCTGATACCATTTTGTGATCAATTATTGCCTATTTACAGGGCATTTTTGATGCTGTGTACTTGAGCCCTAAGCTGACCCAATTTTGTGTTATATTTGATGGTACTTGGTGTGCTGGGATTATTCAGAACACTGCACTCTTTGGAAGAAGCCAACAGGCATTTCTGAGGGTGACTGTTCACAAGCACCTGAATGTACTGCACCATATAACCCTAAGCATGTGCTTTACTGACAGAAGACCTGCCTACAACTCAGTTTTGAAAAAACACATCATCTGTGTGGGGACTTACTGCCTTTCATTGCACAGTTATGCTGGACCTTCATTTTCCACACTCCTACGCTGCTACTTAGTCATGGATAACTGCTGTTTCAGTAACATTAGTTAACCCATATTTTAATAGTTACAACCATCTATGGAACAGAGGCAGGCTTGGGATTGAGTCTCAGATTTGTATTTGCTGTGTCATCGTGGGCAAGACTGCTCTCATGGCTTTGGTGTCTCATACAGAAAAATGTAAGGATAAACACTACACTTTTATGAGGGCTGGAGGAGAAAAAGGGCTTCGCTAATTGAAATAAATTCAAAACTGGAAAGTTGCCAAATCCTACTGTGAATCCAAGAAATCTATCCCATGTGTGTTTCTGAAAGATACGTTAAGTATTTTTGGGTGCTTACTTCTATCCGTCCTTGACATATGTGGATGCACAAACTCAAAAATAATTTTGGAAAGCATACCATTAAAAGTCTCCATCTTCTTTTAAGATTTCATGACCAGCTGGAGGTACCTGGAATGAAACATGCTGTGTTCCCTGCAAAGAAGAATCTGTGACTGTGCTTCCCACAGGTTCGAATGACTGAGCGGAGAAGTGCAACAGGTTCTACGCTCCACAGCCCAAGTTAGCCCCAAAATGTGCAAGGTCCATGGTAAAACTTTGAAATAAAGTATTCCACAGCAGGAATGAGAAAAAAAGAGGGATAAAAGTGTTTCCTATGTGTCCATCTTAAAGACTATTATTTGCTTGTCACTTCATGGAGGAAACATGCCAATTCAGGACAAGAAATGCTCTAAGTTGATTGTATGCGATTTTCCAGGTACATTGGCACAACGTAAATTATCCTCATTCCCTACATCTTTTGGGATATAATTTTCCTAATCTGCAAACTTAGCAATTAATCAAACATAAACAATCACGTAAATATATTTTATACTCAAAATTAAGCAACTCATTTCTACTCTACAGTAACTATTTTCCAATCATGCTATTTCTATGGTTAAGAATGATTAATTTTGTTTTTTTCCCTACATTCTTCTTCTCGGAAACAGTTTTGGTTTTTTTAACCTGTATTTTACAAATAAAATTTTCATTTGAACAGAAGTTAAGACCAGGAAAATCTCATTTTAAGAAGTTACCTTGCCCAGAAGGAGCCCTGTCTCTAACCAGAGCACTATTGGCTCATCTCAGATGGAAGGCAGATACACACATTTGGATAACATTGTGCAATGCTAACACTAAATGAAAGAACTACTGCAGTCCTGAAACATTTTGCAGATGGGAGAGTCAGCTTCCTGACAAGTCCTTTTATAAGTGGTTCAATGGAAACATTTAAAGAACATTGTGCCACCTTAATTAGAGGGGTTGTCATATGTAATATGTATCTATTAATTGTAGTAGAACTCTTTCAGTCTTGATCTAGTGTTGTAAGATAAATTTGAGTAATAGGTGTGGGTTTTTAATTTTGTATTGTTTTAACATCCACTGATGCTGACAGAAACTGGGATCCATTTCATCACTTTTTAAAGACTGTAACAAGGAAACTATGCTCCAAAAGGGCTTGCATATGGCAGACAAAAAGTGCAAAGAGAAAAAGATTACAACAGCCTAGCAACAGATTACGACAGATCAAACGGCCGGCAGAGTTAGAAATACTGACACCCCAGTCCAGGCTTGTACCATCTGCTGTCTCCTGCCTCATTTATTTACTAATTTTTATTGTCTGCTGCTTAACTGAATTACAGAATCCAGATCAACAGCTGGGGCTCACAAACTGGATATATCTTTTTAATAAGAAATGTTTAAAATCTTTATTTTAATTGTCAGTGGTCATACATCTTGCGCTAGCTTGCTTCCTTTTCTTAACATGAATGTACACTGCTTTCATTTATTAAGTTACTGATCATTCATCTAAGGCTAGGGAAGGCAATAATGGCACTCATGATAACAAAAATCAATAGAGCTGTAAATAAGCTTTGCTACAGCTCCTAACAATTCTAAGTCATTCATTAGTTAGAAACATATAATGCCAGCCAAGGAAATACACTGGCTTTCTACACTAGTTTCTATACTTTTCCTGTAGTTGTACCCATCACCTTCTACTTAGGGGTCAGAAGAGAGGATTCTGTGGACTCTGTAAAGGCATTGAATATGTTGCCAACCCTCTTACAAATAATGTAATGATTTTGCTGAATAGACAGAGGGATAAAGACAATCAGTGTGTTTCCATGCAGCCACAGAGACTTCTCTGTTTCCTTTACATTCTGCCTTTTGGATCAAATCCCTTTTCCAAACTCCCAGCCAGATTTTCCAAAGGCCTCCAGGAAGAACAGAATAAGTCATTTTAATAAATTCCAATCACATTTTGGCCTATGGAGGGACAGTCAAAACATTCAGGCCATATATATTTTACACCTCTAATATAAGAAGGTGAACCATCAGAGTGTAAAAGGACAAGCCCCCACAAGGGAAAAAGCATTTGGAAACTAAATCTGCTGCCTAAAATGTGCTAAAATGGAGACCTTGAATTTGAACCCTTTCAGAAGGGCAGCAAGCAGAAGGGGAATTTGACAATCTCACTGGGGTATTGCTGGGTAGGAAGAGACTCAAGTACTGTAGACCTAATAAGGTCAAATACATTGGCCACAGACCGCACCACTTTTCATTTTGCCTTAAGAAAACCAAAACACACTGCGGGGTAGTGCAAGAGTGCATCAAGAGACAAGACAGGAGAGGAAAAGGCATGGCATTTTGAGGTCCTCTTCCAAATCTCTGAGCAAAGTAGCACTGTAAACCATATCCCATCCCATTTAATACATTCAGCTCTTTTGATCAAGAAGCAGAACCTTGGAAAATTTCCACAGACATGTTAGCAGGGAATACGGCCTAATTGCCAAAATATATATACTTTAGTTTAAATTGATTTGACTTTTTCTTACTTGCAACATGACTTTCCAGCTCATATATTTTTGCAGAACAAGTTGGAATCTATGGGGTTCAATAAATACAGTGAAAAAATGTGAGGTACTAGAAATCCTGATAATCTTGATATGTTTCTCAGAAGACTATGAAAGAAAGCTGGATTTGATTGCTTGCCAAAGAGCAGAGGAAAAGGTCTTTAATCTAAATCTTACTGGATCAAAGATGACATCTGACCACTGAGAAACAAATCCTTTACAGTTTAGTAAGTAGCAAAGCCTAAATAACTCCACCAGAGCACCATATATTAACACACATCTGACAACTTTGCCGACAGGAGCTCTTACTATTTAATCATAGAGGAGTTTTGGGCTTAGCCTCCCAAACAGACATATAAATATTTTCTGAGAAGAAAGAAAACCTAAAATTTCTATGCAGAGTGCACACATACTTGGTTTCCCCATACCTCTCTACACACAGTGTAAAGACATCTGAACGGAGTCACGTATTTTCAGTCTGAGACTGAACACAGACTCAACTTTCTCATGTGAGGCTCAGACCATCTGTATTAATTTAAGCTTGATGTTCACAGTGGCTGAGTTCCCTCAGCTGCATCTAGAGTCAAAGGGTCCAGCACTCGTAAATAAATAAGCAAGTAAATCAGACTCCCACGGCTGGTCAGTCAGTTTTACTACTAGAAATCGTAGCAGACACTTTCCCAGTGTAGCTATCCACAAGGAGCAGCTTATCTCCTAACCTGGGACTCATTTAGGGAGTCATTAAAGGAGGAAGATTTAACTTGAAGAATGCTCTTGTCCTAGATACCTACAAACACATTTATCTCGGAGCCCAGGTGCCCCTGTTAATTGGCACTGACTTTATAACAGCCCATAAGAATATTCATAGAATCCAGAACGTATTTCTAAATGATTCATGTTGCCGATCCTCAATTATCCATTTGCAGCACCATTACCATATTAAATATGTGACAATATGTGCACTCTTCATTATGTTCAATGTCGTCCTTCATTCTATTTATAGGCAAAAATCTGAATCTTAAACAGACCTATCAATTTCTGGGAAGCTTTGTCATAATTTTAGTCCCTGAAATCTCGATCAGAAGACCAGTTTGTCTGACTGGAAAACCATCCTATAGGCAAGAAAATGGAAATACTGCTGCAAGTTTATAAAACAGATGAACTTTTATTTGAACTGCTAGCATGAAGCAGTATCTAGCATCCAAAACCTAGACTCAGGAGACCCTCTAGTATCCGAAATTCTCAGGCAAGATTTCATCACAGGCACCACTCTAATACCACAAAATTTAATCTATGCAACATTTCACAATTCCTCCCACACATGTTAGTGCACATGGCTTACGCAATGTGTCTCACTTACTTCAGAATCACCAGGCTGAAATTGCTGAGCCATATGTGGCTTGAAAATAGCTGCGGTGTGGCTCCAGTTTGGGACATATAGCCTGTCATTAATAAATGGTATGCCTGGCAGGACAGCTGCTGGGTAACATTTTATTGCTATGGCACAAGATTGCAGCCTAGTCGTGCCCTACAGGCAACCTTTGGAGACTGGCATGGACTCCTGGGACACTCTTATAGGAAGCAGTGTAGACTGCTTCCCAGCATCCCTGCGTCTGCCTTCTGGCCCAGCAGTTGGCTCAGAGAGCACACAAACCTCACAAGAGCCAGGAAAACTTCTGCTGAAAATTACACTCAGTATGAGCAGACTAACTTCAGCAGTGGAACTATTCAGTTCATGAAGAGGGAGGTGAGAATTAGAAAAGGTTGCATGGAAAGTCAAGTAACAACCAAATGAAAATAAAATAACGCGAACCCTGCTGAGAGACAAAAGAGATGATGGAGTCTACCTATACCTTTTGAGTTTGTGAATATTTTAGTGCATGCGATACACAAAAATTCATATTGCTATATGGTTGGGAGTTATCGTGTGGTTATTTAAAGAACAATTGGGACCTGAATGTAGCTTTCGTCTGTACGATCCAAAAATTAATGTCTTCAGCTAGCCTGAACAGCTAATTCTCTGAAAACCAAGATGATGACTTCTCAGAACTTATTTTCAGTATCATGCAGCTAGATTGGTGGTGTGAAGATTGTGGTAATGGAAACCCTGACAATTTTTTGGTAGGTACTCCTCAAATATAAATCCAAAAAGCAGTTAAAAGCTCAGGCTCAGGAGACCTTGAAAGGCCACACAGGATTAAGGCTAAGTCAAAGCTACTTAACTTTATGAGAAAAATGGTAGATTTAGGCAAAACAATAGATATTTAAACTTTGCCTTTTTGACCTGTTCCTTCCTGCTTGTTACAGTCTAACGGGGAAAAATACTTTCTTTTGAAGAAGCTGTTCTCCATTACTATATTTTCACGGAAATCATAGGTCTGAGAAAAATCTATAACCAAAAGCCTCTTCAATAATATAATTGCTAAACAGGGGAACCCATTATCTATTGACCCAGCTAAACAACATAGTGACTCATGTGTTTCCACTCTGTTAGAAGCTTCGGTCAGGCCAATATTCCAGAAAGAGGTATTCATGGGAGAAAATCAAAGACACTGCACGGTCATCTCATTACAGTCAGCTCTGTATCATTGCTGCACAGTGTGAGAGCACGGCTGAGTGATCAGACTGAAGGACTGGGAGGTCTAGAAACATTTCCTTGTTTCATTTCAGAGAACCTGTGGCTACAACTATATATAATGTGGTCCAAGACCCTACCTATAAGTCAAATGTCCATTGGGAATGCGCTACTGACCGCTCACGCCCATGCCTATCTCTGATCTGCTGTGGGAGTGATAGCTGGCCCATGCCAAAGCTATGCCAGGGATGAGGCTAATGGTAAGGGCAATCACATGCTGGTGCTTTGGCCTTGCTTTATTAAGAGTATGTACACAGCCAGTGCAACCTGGTATCCAGGTCCTGATGTCTGCCAAGGACATGCCACTGACATCTTCAGGTATCACTCACCTGCTGTCCAGCTTCCAGTACTCCTAGGTCCAGGCCCCTGGACACCTAAGTTTCTACCACTGATCAGCTGAAAAGCCACTTAAATTGCAGCTCCCGCTGCCCTCCCTTGTGTCCGGAGACACGCAGAACCAGGCAGACTTGGAAGGGGATCCTGGTTCAGATGAGGGAACACATTTTTCCACAGCAGCCCCCGGTCCTGTGGACATGCCCCGAGGGTACCAAATACACTTAACATCCTGGATTAGGTATGACACAGCTGGGATGAGGGGCAGGCAGCTTGCCACCCAAAGCAGAGCAGGGAATACAGGTAAATAAATGCAAAGAGCTAAGAAAGAGTGAGAAACTGAACTAGTTTTGACAACACAGCACAAGCTACTTAAATACTTGATCTGACTTAGACGCTCAGTTCCAGCAGTTATTGATGCTTGATGACAAGATGTGAAGACAGAGATAGGACATTCACCTTGGCCTGCCAGCAGTCCTCACAACCTCAGGTATTGAGATCCTCCCTCTCTTGTACACACCTCTCTCATTTCACTTCTGACTAATTTACAGGGCTTCCCACTCAGCTGGCCATTTTCTGCAAACCTTTCCTTGAAATTCCTCCTAGGCATGATATGGGGGGCTGTGCACAGGCTATGCACAAGATTGTGCGCAGGATCGGTATACAAGCCGACAAGAGTAAGTTGTTGCAACAGAGAGTGGAATAATGTTTAAATACCACTAAATATAGACTTTGGGAACCTGCAAGGAGATATGCAATGAATGTGCACATAGGTGCCCAGATGGATATGTGCAATTGAATGTAACACACACTAAGGCCCTATATGCACTGTGAAAATATAAATGGGTGGCACTCAGGCTATCCCCGTATCTAGTACAGATGCAAAAACCATCGCAAAGCAAAACTGTAATCAGGGTGGCTTAATTTAGTAATGAACTCTGATCTACTCTGAAAGCTGCAGTCAGCAATTTCCAATTTGACAAAATATTCATGCATAGATGTTCCTACCACTAATCCAGTTTTAGCATAAATGATATTTAATGAAAAATGAGTGATAAGCAGTAAATATTGGGTAACAGAAACTGGAAGAGAAGGAGGAATACAAAATTAAATTTATTATGAAGGAAAAGCAAGCAAACTATTTTGACTTTTTTTTTTTTCTTAATTTCTTTCTCCTGTGTGGTGGGTAAGAGAAAATCAGTAAAAGATCATAAGAAATACCAGAAGCTTTGGAACTTTGCATGTAGAAAGGCTTGAGGGTCAATGCCATCTTCCCAGCCCTCTGAAGCATTTTGATAATTTGATGCAATCTGGAAGCACTTCAGTGCCAAATAACAGTGGCTGCCTTCCATCACCCGAGTCTACTGCTCTGGTTTACAGGTTCAGTGATTTAGCCCTTTCTTAAGATTAATGCTATTCTTGCACTTATTCTTCTCAAGGAAGGTCTTTTTCTTGACTGTGATTATGAGTGAGTGAATAATTTTAGGAGTGAACAATTTAGCCCCATGTTTACCTTGCAAAATATCGGCAAGCAGATTGTAATTCCTTTAAATTTAGAATTCAAATGTATTTGATGCATTTTTTTCTCCTGTGGATTAATCATAAAATTATTTGTTATATTTGATATCTGAACTGTGCAGTATCACTGCATTGGTCAAACAAGTCACACAATCATTTTTATTTCAGTCTGTATTGTGGTGCAAGATCTTCACCCGTGCCAGTGTTAAACAAAAGCCTTGCCTCTATTCAGGCATATGACTTTGAAACAATGCTTTTGAAGAGTTACATGGGTAAAACATCATTACTTGGAAGTTGAGGAAGGTGCAAGGGAAGAAAGCAAGGCTGACATGCTTCCTGAAAAGCTGGAACAAATATTTGGTGAAATACTTACAAAGCAGACTTGAAAGAGAACACTTAAAAGGTGGCATTTAGAAACCTTAGTCCAAATGTTTGCGAAGACTCCAGCACAGCCGCCTTCTAACATGGCTCCCTGGGCACTTCCAGGTCAAAGACCTCCCCTGGAGGCAAACGATCTGCACCTGAGCACACACGTACGTTCCAAATGCCTCTAGGTCTGGCTATGTGACTCAGTACAGTCACCTGCAGCATTCAAACTACTTCAAGCAAATCTACCCTTTACTTTGTTGCCCTTTTTTTTTTTGCTTTTTGTGATTTTTTGTTAGGTTTTTTTTTAGGTTGGAAGGCCTAAGTGTTTTCACTCCTGGCAGGATGAATTTTCCCCCTCTGTTTTCTCTCTAACACCTCCCTCTCTCTGCTCTGCTCTCCTGGGGAGAAAGGGACAAGGGAGGAACAGCACCAAGAGATCTTGCTCTGCCACTGTCGCTCTGGTGCTGCCCCCAGGGTGATGAATCTGGCTGAGAGCAAGGGCTTATTAGCTGGTGCATGCGTACTGTAACCATCCTGCCTGCAAAACCTGAGCAGGCATCTGCCTGGTGTTGTACTAAGTGATCAGACATCTCACCAGAAATGGATCTGAAGGTGATTAGGCACCAGCTAGTGAAAACTTCTACATGGTGGGTGGAAACAGCAGAA